>NW_028074169.1:1462279-1671924 GCF_014824575.4 Sturnira hondurensis | reverse complement strand
CTGGAAAGAAGTATTCCAAGTCATGAAATCCAAAGACCTACAGCCAAGATTGCTTTATCCAGCAAAACTTTCATTTAGAATGGAAGGACAGATAAAGTGCTTCTCAGATAAGGTCAAGTTCAAGGAGTTCATCATCACCAAGCCCTTATTATATGAAATGCTAAAGGGACTTATGTAAGAAAAAGAAGATAAAAAATATGAACAGTGAAAGGACAGCAAACTCACAGTTATTGAAAACCACACCTAAAACAAAAGCAAACCAAGAGGACAGCTAGATCAGGAGTGGAACCATAGAAATGAAGAACACATGGAGGGTTAGCAACCGGGGAGTGGGAGGAGGAGAAGGGGGGAGAAGGCACAGAAAATAGCATAGACAGTAGGTAGAAAATAGATAGGGGAGAGGGCAAGAATAGTGGGGGAAATATAGAATCTAAAGAACTGGAGACACTTGGCTATAAACTAAGGGGGGAGAATGGTGGGAGAGGGAGTGTGCGGGTGGAGGGGAATGAAGGGGGGGAATAGAACAACTGTAATGGTATAATCAATAAAATATATTTTAAAAACAATAAAAAATAAAAAAAATAAACAAAAAACCCCACTTTCCTCCCAGAACTCTTTGAGGGACTAAATGAGCTACTATGGATTAAGAGGTACTGACATACTCAAACATGCAGCTTTATTATGGTTAGGTGCTGTCCATAAACTTCATCTGGGCATTTTCTCCGACTAAATAAGTAAGTATATAAGAATTTAACTTGCATTGCTCATGTGTCACTTATTATTGAAGACACTTCTCAAGTAAAAGAAACAGCCTCAGAGCAATGAGGAGGAGCCCACCCCTTATTTGCCCAGTTGTGGTGTCTTCCAGGAACCAACATGCTGGGAGACAAGTTCTTCTCCAAAAGACTTTTCAAAGGAGAGATACTTCAAACTTCTTATCACATCTTCACTAGCCACTGCCATGTTCTACTCCCATTTCATATCAAGGCTTCTTTTTTGTTTGATTTGGTATCTTCCCCCCACCCCCTAATTCTGGAATAACAATTGGGAATGGCAATATCCCTTGAGACCTAAGGACCATGGCTGAAAACACACACACACACACACACACACACACACACACACACAAAAAGTGCTCAGGAGGCCCATCCATTTGCCAAGCACACAGGATCTGCTCAGAAGAATGTAGGCACAAACTAAGGATTGTTTTGTTTTATTTTGTTTTGTTAGGATTTATTATAATTTATTGAGAACCTCCCGTCCCTGCCCTGGTAGTCTCTAGGTCACTTTCTCTGCTTGTAGATCTTCTGTGCCAGCCTCACAAAGATGGCTGGGGGCAGTGGCAGTGAGTGCTGCTCAATGAGACCCATAAGGTGGCTCTAATTGTCTTCTTCATACTGCATGAACACAGCCTAGAGATTCAGCTCCTCGCACAGTTCCTTCACCCAGGCCACCTTCTCTACATCCTTCTGTCCATAATTCTCCTGTAAGACTTGGTGCTGTTCCGGAGAGGCCTGTTGCAGACACTGAACCACCATCCAGCTGCATTTACTGTCCTAGATGTCAGTGCCAATCTTGCCTGTCACACTGGAGTCCCCAAAGAGATCAAGGTAATCACCTGAATCTGAAAGAAACTCTCCATCTCTAGCAGGATCCTCTTGGTATTGGCATATTCCTTCTCCCCATCAATGCCCACAACATGCATGGCAGCAGCTACAGGAAGATAGAAGGAGTAGAAAGCTGTGTTACACTTGACATCAAATCTGTACCTATTTTCAGTGAATCTGCCAAGATCCATGCTGCCTTGAGGGGCTGTGAGGAGGTCCAGGGTCTCTCCAATCTCAGTCTGATAAAAATGCTGCAGGAAGAGCTGAATCAGGTTCAGGTAATAGGGCTGTTCCCAGCTGTGGAGCAGTCGGTAGGTACATGCTTCCAGAAGAATTACATCATTAATGGCATCCAATGCCATCAATGCCTGCCTTCTGATACCAGCAGATCTGCCCCCATCGTGTAAGGGATGAATCCATAATGTCATCTGACACTAGGAAGAAAGCATGGAGCAGTTCCACACACCAGCCCATAGTCATGGCCTGCTGGAGACTGTCAGCATCCAGCTTTCTTGGTTCCACCAGATCCTGGAATGTTACCAGCACAGTCATACCCCACTGGTACCTGCCTCCAATGACATTGTGCTCTAGGACCTCCTTGATGAGGGCAATAGCATCTCCTACTTCTGAGTGCCCCATGTCATCCCCAGCCAGCACCCTGACAATCTTGAAGAAGTTTTGGATGAAACTCAGCTTTTTTTGATCATAAACATCCAATTGCTGGCCTCCATTCATTCTGAGGGAGGAGTGAAGGACTCTGTTGCTGGATGCAGGTTCTTTTTCAGGCTAAGGGTTTGATGAAAAGACAGTAAACAAACAGAGAATGCTCTATACACGCAGAAAAAGATTTGAGAATAGAAACTGAAAATTATTCTCCAAAGTATTTTATTTTTCATCTGAAATAGAAAGGCTGGAAGGAAAGGCAAGGCCCCACAGGAAACCCTGGAGGCCCTCTATCAGGCAGCCAGGTCACACAACCACTGACATCCAGTCTGGGTCCCTGTGTCACCTGTCCAAAGAATATGCTCAGTTGGCTAGGCATTCCAAGCTCATGTCCTGAAGGACCCTTAAGCAGCCAAGGCTATACATTTTTAAGGCCCTAGCAAAAGAGAAGGCTCAGACCCTAGCAAAAGGGCAGCCTGCTACCCAGGAGTAAGAGTCTTCTCCCAAGTTACTGACATCCCTAAACTCCTGAAGTTAGGCAGACACTCAAATCAAAACTCCCAAAAGTAGCCCTGGCTGGTGTAGCTCAGTGGATTGAACACGAGCCTGTGAAGCAAAGGGTTACTGGTTCGATTCCCAGTCAGGGCACATGCCTGGGTTGCAGGCCAGGTCCCCAGTAGGGGACATATGAAAGGCAACCACACAATTATGTTTCTCTCCCTCTCTTTCTCCTTCCCTTTCCCTCTCTCTAAAAATAAATAAATAAAATATTTTTTTAAAAAACTCCCAAAAGTAAAAGGTCTCCATGAACCACTGTTTTCATGTTCTATTTTTAAATTACACATGATTTTCAAAGACTAAATTTTACTGTTGTGTCCCTTCTTGTGTAAAGCAACAATTTCTAAGCCTCAATTACCTGGTAGCTCCCAGTTCCTCCCATCCCCTAGACCCAGTGCTCTTTCTTCTCTCAGAGCCCTCCCACACCCCCTGAATGCAGGACTACTTGTCTCCCACTAAGTGTAGGAGGAGAGAAAGATGCATCTCCACATCTGATATTGTTGCCTATCACTACATCAGCATCTCATACATGTTGTTTCAAAGCCATCCTCACAATTCTTTAGGTCTTACTTTCCTCATTTTAAAGATAAGGATATAGACTTCTGGCCAAGATGGAGGCACAGGTAGACACACTTTGTCTCCTCACACAACCAAAAGGACAACAATGAATTTAAAATAAAAAAACAACCAGAGGTGCCATAAAATAAAACTGTATGGAAGTCTGACATCCAAGGAGTTAAAGAAGAAACATTCATTCAGACCGGTAGGAGGGGGAGATGGGCATCGAGGGGCAGAGAGGACACACAGCAAGGAAGCTGCTGGCAGACTGAGCTATCCCACATTTGCCTTCAGATAAACAAGGGGAACAACTGGGAAGTGAGACAGACTGCACAACCAAGGGTTCCAGCATGGGGAAATAATATCTCAAAACCTCTGGCTGTAAAAATTGTGGAAATTACAGTGGTGGCAGAAAGTCCCAGCCTCACAGAAGAGTTCACTGGAGGGAGCCACACAGTCCTAGAATGTACACAAGCCCACAGACCCAGAAATCAGCCCCAGAAAGGCCCAATTGGCCTGTGCGTAGCGAAGGAAGTGACTGAAAGCCAACAGAGACCCAAGCAAGTGGCATCATTCCCTTTCATACACCTTCCCCACATATAGCATAACAACAAAGCAAAGTGGGTTGCTCTGCCCTGAAAAACACCTAAGACCCCACCCCTTACAATGTAACAGGTATGCTGAGACCAAAAAAAAAAAAAAAAGGCACAAATGAAAGAACAAATCAAAGCTCCAAAAACAGAACTAAGTAATGAAGTGATAGCCAACCTTTCAGATGTGAAGTTCAAAATACTGGTAAGCAGGATGCTCACAGAAGTGGCTGAGAATGGTCACAAAATAGAGGAAGAAGTGATGGCTATGCAAAGTGAAATAAAGAAAAATATACAGGGAACCAACAGGGAAGAGAAGGAAACTGGGACTCAAACCAATGATGTGGAACAAAAGGAACAAATAAACATCCAAAGAGAACAGGATGAAGAAATAAGAATTCAAAACAAATGAGGAGAGGCTTCAGAACCTCCAGGACGTCTTTAAATATTCCAACATCAGAATCATATGGGTTCCAGAAAAAGAAGAAAAACAAGAAATTGAAAACTTATTTGAAAAAATAATGAAGGAGAACTTCCCCATTCTGACAATAGAAATAGATTTCCAGGAAGTCCAGGAAGCTCAGAGAACCCCAAAGAAGTTGGACCCAAAAAAGCACACACCAAGACACATCATAATTACACTACCAAAGATTGAAGATAAGGAGAGAATCAGAAAAGCAGCAAGAGAAAAGGAGACAGTTACCTA
Source organism: Sturnira hondurensis (assembly GCF_014824575.4). Taxonomy (NCBI): domain Eukaryota; kingdom Metazoa; phylum Chordata; class Mammalia; order Chiroptera; family Phyllostomidae; genus Sturnira; species Sturnira hondurensis. The sequence continues at coordinate 1,667,242 of NW_028074169.1, read as the reverse complement.
CAAAGGAGTTCCCATCAGACTATCAACTGAATTCTCAAAAGAAACCTTATAGGCAAGAAGAGACTGGAAAGAAGTATCTAAAGTCATGGAAGGCAAAGACCTATATCCAAGATTACTCTATCCAGGAAAGCTATCATTTAGAATGGAAAGGCAAATAAAATGCTTCCCAGATAAGGTCAAGTTAAAGGAGTTTATCATCACCAAGCCCTTATTATATGAAATGTTAAAGGAACTTATCTAAGAAAAAGATGTTCAAAACTATGAGAACAGAACTTCCCAACAAGATGGAGGCGTAGGTAGACACACTGTGCTTCCTCGCACAACCAAAAAAAGGACAACAACAATCTAGAAACAAAAAACCACCAGCACTACCAGAAAATTGAACTGTATGGAAGCCCCACAACCAAGGAGTTAAAGTAGATACATTCATCCAGACTGGCAGGAGGGGTAGAGTCGGCAGAGATGGGTCGCAGCAAAGCAGTGGCTGGCAGACCCAGCCAAGTGGCAATTGTGGAGGTGCATGGCCTACAGGGTGGCTGGCAGACCAGGCGGTCCCGCATTCGTGGGCAGATAAGCCAGGCAAAACTGGGGAGCAAGACAGACCACGTGACCCAGGATCCCAGCACAGGGAAATAAACCCTCAAAACACCGATTGAAAACACCTGTGGGGGTTGAGGCAGCAGCAGGAGAAACTCCTAGCCTCACAGAAGAGTTTGTTGGAGAGACCCACAGGGTCCTAGAATGTACACAAACCCACCCACACACAGGAATCAGCACCAAAAGGGCCCAATTTCCTTAGGCAAAGTAGGGGAAGTGACTGAAATCTGGCAGAGAGCCAAGCAAGTGCCATTGTTCCTTCTCGAACCCCTTACCCACATACAGGGTCACAACACAGCGATGTGGATTGCCCTGCCCTGGTGAACACCTAAGGCTCCGCCCCCCACTACATAACAGACATGTCAAGACCAAAAAAAAAAAAAAATGGCCAAATGGAAGAACAGATCAAAGCTCCAGATAAAATATAACTAAGTGACAAAGACCTAGCCAACCTATTAGATGCAGAGTTCAAAACACTGATAATCAGCATCCTGACAGAACTGGTTGAATTTGGTCATAAATCAGACCAAAAAATGAAGGCTACACTAAGTGAAATAAAGGAAAATGCACAGGGAACCAATAGTGATGGGAAGGAAACTGGGGCTCAAATCAATGGAGTGGACCAGAAGGAAGAAAGAAACAAACAAACAGAAAAGAATGAAGAAAAAATTTCCAAAAAATGAGGAGAGCCCTGGCTGGTGCGGCTCAGTGGATTGAGCACAGGCCTGTGAAGCAAGGGGTGGCCGGTTCGATTCCCAGTCGGGGCACTCCTCGGTTGTGCGCTGGGTCCCCAGCACAGGAACATGAGAGGCAACCACACATTGATGTTTCTCTCCCACTCTCTCTTTCCCTTCCCTTCTCTCTAAAAATAAATAAATAAAATATATTTTTTAAATGAGAAGAAGCAAAGGAACCTCCAGGACATAAACGTTTCAACATCTGAATTATAGGGGAACAGAAGGGGAAGAGGAAGAGCAACAAGTGGAAAAGTTCTTTGAACAAATAATAAAGGAGAACTTCCCCAGTCTGGCAAAGGAAATACACTTCCAGGAAGTCCAGGAAGCTCAGAGAGTCCCAAAGAAGGTGGACCCAAGGAGGAACACACCAAGTCACACCGTAATTACATTACCCAAGATAAAAATGAAGGAGAGAATCCTAGGAGCAGTGGGAGATAAAGTGACAGTCACCTATAAAGGAGTTTCTATCAGATTGTCAGCTGATTTCTCAAAAGAGACCTTGCAGGCAAAAAGGGGCTGAAAAGAAGTATTCCAAGTCATGAAAGGCAAGGACCTACATCCAAGATTGCTCTATCCAGCAAAGCTTTCATTTAGAATGGAAAGGCAGATAAAGTGCTTCTCACATAAGGTCAAGATAGAGGAGTTCATCATCACCAAGACCTTATTATATGAAATGTTAAAGGGACTTATCCAAGAAAAAGAAGATAAAAAACATACAGTAAAATGACAGCAAACTCACAACTGCTAACAACCGCACCTAAAACAAAAGCAAACTAAGAGGACAGCTAGATCAGGAGTGGAACCATAGAAGTGGAAATCACATATGGAGGGTTAGCAATAGGGGAGTGGGAGGAGGAAAAGGGGGGAGAAGGTACAGAGAATAAGTAGCATAGATGGTAGGTAGAAAATAGACAGGGGGAGGGCAAGAATAGTATAGGAAATGTAGAAACTAAAGAACTTGTGACACATGGACATAAACTAAAGGGGGTGAATGTGGGTGGGAGGTGGTGTGCAGTGTGGAGGGGAGTGAAGGGGGAAAATGGAACTGTAATAGCATAATCAATAAAATATATTAAGAAAAAAATAAATGAAAGTTTTTATTTTTTAAAAAGCTATGAACAGTAAAATGACAACAAACTCACAACTATGAACAACTGAACCAAAAAAAAAAAAAAAAAGAAGAAAGCTAAGGAAACAACTAGAACGGGAACAGAATCACAGAAATGGAGATCACATGGAGAGTGATCAGTGGGGAGGAGGAGGAAGGAGAAAGGAGGAAAAGGTACAGGAAATAAGAAGCACAATTGGTAGGTACAAAATAGACAGGGGAGGTTAAGAATAATATAGGAAATGGAGAAACCAAAGAACTTATATGTATGACCCATGGACATGAACTAAGCAGGTGGGAGGAATGCTGGTGGGAGGGGGAGTGCAGGGCAGAGGGGAATATGCAGAGAAAATAATGAAACAACTGTAATAGCACAATCAATAAAATATATTTTTTAAAAATAACATAAAGACAAGGAAATAGTATTAAGCATACCCTACCCCCAAAGTGCGTAAGCATCTGTAAAAAGCTGCTGCCAATGTGAAAAGAAAAAGAAAAAATATAGGCATAAGGATTTTGGCTCTGAAAAAGGGGAAGGAATTTATCAAAGAAATAACTGTTAATTCCAAGCCAGGTCATTTGGTCAGGAAATCACACGGCTTTGGGGCATGTTTGGATTTATAGGACACTTGAAGGTTTAGCTACATATTGAAATCCTTTTTAGTTTTGTCTTTGTAAGTATTCAATTTGACAAGACAAAAACAACTTCTGTGCCTCAATCAGTTCAATGAATGATTTTTTTCAACCAAGAAAATTAAGTTTTCTCCCAACCCACAAGAGCAAATAAGGAAAAAAAGTGATAAAGGAAACTGGAATCTCCTCTAAACTAAGCACAATGCAAAATACAAAATAATAGTAGGAAAGTTTTGTTTTAGTATAATTATTCTCTCTTGTTTTAGTGGTTAAAATCTGGCAATTTGATGTGGTCACTCTCAAACATGAACCTCAAACAATGGGTTTTATCTATCTCCTAAAAAGTATGGATCTTGGGGAAAGAAATTCTTCTTATCCTGATAAGACAGTAATCTCCTACCTTGCTGACTCAAATGTACTTGTGTATTAATTGCTTCGGACTCCAAAATCCCTGCTGAACTTGCTAATCTGTGGGCCAGTTTCCACGATCCAGCAACCTCCCATTCAGAGCTTCACCAAGATAACTTCTCATGTTTAATTTAAAAGTACTGATGGCTTTTAAATGAAGTGCTAACGCAAGCCTATCTGCCCCAGCTTTGTCTGATGGACAAACTGCAAGTCAGAGAGCGAGACTCAAGTCTGAGCAGTCTTTGGACAATGAGGTAAGGTAAACAGCTAATATCTCTCTTCCAATTGGTATTTGTTCCCCTTAAAATCAACCCTTTAAGTAAGACATGCCCCTTTAAGTTAATTTCCCTGATATAAAAGCAATGAGATCTAGACGAAGATACTCAAATATTATCTACACTGATTATATCTGATTAGCAAGAAATACACAATCCTCTAGCCAATATGAATGCCTATGCTATTTTTTTAGCTGATAGACCTAAGGCATTTTTTTCCTTTCTCTTTTGCAACTGTGTTTCATGTTTGACCCACAAATTTATTTTAAATAGTTTTGCAAATAGCTTCCCTAATGGCCCTTTTGTCCCCCATGCGGCCAGCATCTCACATTTCTCTGCACAGAACATGTTTTTTCCCCTTTGGGAAGTGGAAACGGAGAGACTGCTTCAGTAAAATGAGATTCAGAATTAGGTCCTATCCATTCAAGAGATTAAAAGAGTATCAAGGGCTAATTTTCGTTTTACTAGAACAAGGCAGAATTAAAGCTGTGATTCCCAAGTGATAAAATTCACAGCAACCTTTCCTGCCTGTAAAAACAAAAATTCCAATCCCCAGTATCACAGTGAAAATGCCCTAGAAATATATATATCAAATCCCTGTATGGCTTCATACTCAGCTAGTTTCTCCCACCCATTAATCACCATTAATCAAAAGTGTTAATCATCATTAATCACAAATGTTCCACTGTAAGATTCAATATGAGTTTTGAAACCTCCAACATTAAATGAGTTTAATGGGAAAAAACATGTCATTTTGTCCTTGGATTTTATGTACTGCTTCTACCAATTTGCATTCCCCAAAATGGACTAATCTTTAGAAAGTTTTATTTAGAAATTTCACTTTTAAATAACTTTGAGTGTGAATACAAAAGAAGCAAAATTTAGAAAAAAAATTCACTTGATAATTTGTGTGGATGCTGCTGACTTCTCATAAAAAAATGAGCTTCAAAAACTGAATTTTCTAGTGCTTCTCCTCAGCCCCTAAAATATGTTACATATCAAAACTACTTCCAGTTTCACTTTATATGCTGAAACACTTTATGTGTGTGGGAGGTATTTAAATGTTTCTTTTATAGAAAAATAAGATAGTTTTTATATTTTAAATTTGCCCAAAAGAGACATTCCTTTAAGACAATTAAAAAGACCTACTTCCAAAATAATAAAAACTTCACTGAAAACTACTTAGTCTGCTCATTTTTACTATATAACTCATGACTCCAAGCTCTGTTTTATCTGCTTACATGCATTTACTGTTCTACACTGTTTTGCCATGAGTTTCCACCCAGGTACCAAGGTATATATAAACTAATCCAATCACCTGAAATTCACCTCGAAGTCCAGCATGTTTGTATTAATGAGCATTTTGTGTGTGTGTGAACCAGACCGCCTATCCACTTATATAAGAAATGTCTAGCCATATTTTATGGTTCTGATTTCTCCAAATTCTAAGTGTGCCACATATCATCTCCTGACTGCTACCCTTCATTCGTTTCTTTGCAAATCAATATTCCTATTTATAAAAACAAACTTGAGCCCGCTCCTCTAAGACAAATTACACAAAAATTAGTATTCTCTAATTTTTTCAAAATCCACAGCCAGTTTCCCACTCAGTTTAAGCAATATGTGCTATAACAAAATGCAAAACAAAATAATGTGGGAGTTTCTTTAAAGTTTAATATAATAAGATTTGACTAGATGTGGAGTTCTTTACACTTTTGAAACAGAGGTATTTTCTGGCTCAGCTAGAGATGGAAAGCATCCAGAAATTTCAGAGTAGTACAAATGTGGAAGAAACTGAAAGTCAGAAAGACTTTTCAATCCCTGGTAAAGGTCTCATGTTTTATTGTTAACCTAAAACCTTAAATTTATTTATTTATATCTGATATATTCGGAAATGTGTGTGCTCAAAAATAAATAGTAAATTAAAGGGGAAATATGTTTCCCCAATTTAAATGAGGGTACCACCCCCACCCGCCACGTACATACCTTTTAAAAAACTAAAGTTTTCTGAATTTTTCCCCAGGCATACACATAGGCCTCATTCAGGCTGTAAAAATAATAAACTACTAAGGGCTTTTTTCTGTTTCGGTTTTAAAATAAGGAGTTAACAAAAAAGAGCTTTCCAAAACTTAGTCATAAATTAATTTATAAACCTCTCCACAGCACTGAATCAATGCTCCAGTATATATAGTTATACATACTACAGAAAAAATTATAGTACTTCAGGCAAGCCTACATTTATAGCTGGCAAAGTACTGTAGAATCACAAGAGACTGGGAGCCTTTATTATCAGGAGGAAAAGTAATAGTGATAACAACAACCGTGTTTACTAAAAGCTTATTGTATACCAGATATGTATTTCTTCTAACCCTTGAAACAGTTCTTTCCTATTTTGCAGACCGTGAAGTGGAGGGCCAGAAAGAAGGTAATGTATCTGACCAAGATCATACAGCTAACAAATGTTGAAGCCAGGATTCAAATTCAGTTTCTTAGACTCTAAACTTCAAGCTTTTAAAATTATACTATGTTTGCACTTATACTGTTTTATACAGTTTTGTGCTTTTTTCTTTAATACTGATGCAAAAATTGTTTAAAGCTCAGTTTCCATTAAATATCTTTGGGTACATCTGCATTCAGCAGTGATTGGCACCTACCAGCTTCAAACATAAAACAAGCCAAGGCTTCCTGCAAACTGATAGCTCCTGGTAGACAAAACATACTTTCTAATAAACCATCCATATTTCTCTTCTGATTTCCACTGTCTTTCCCCATTGTGGGCATTCCTCTCTTCAATTCCAACTGCACTCACAATTTTACAGCCAGATCAATACAATGAAGTACTTACACTCTGGTTACTTCAAGTATGTTCACTGAATTTCTTTCAACTATGTTATCACCAATTTAAAAGCTGAAGTGAAAATCATATACTATACATGCTATCAGACACCATCCATCTAGCCTGCATTTCCAACCAAATATAAGATTTCTAACAAATGATTTATTTTTATATAAAGTTTTTTAAAGATTAAAAATTAAATATTTAGTTGTCACGAGAGCTAATAAGTCATTGAGTACATTATAGGTTGCAGACACTGAGATAAATACTACACATAACTTTAGGAAACCTGTATGGTGATTCTCCCCATTTTGAAGTTGAGAAAACTGAGGTTCAGAGCAGTGCATCATCACAAGCTAACCCAGAGTTGGGGCTTAAACCTGGATCAGCATGCCCAGCCCAGTTCTTTCCACTACTTCTTATAAACAAGCATAGCTATAGGTGTCACAAGCCACTATTAAGGAAAGAAAGATAAGATGCAAATACAGGCCTTTTGGGCCAAGCACATCACCAGAATAACTAACTATGTGCCTAATTAGGTGACTTACAACTGAACCCATGTTCTCCTGAAAGAAAAGCCCAACTGGCTCCTCCCAGCATTGAGTTTCCCAAAAGCAGGGACCCTGTTTTTTTCATTTGGGCTTTTCAAAGCCTGCACTGTATTGGACTAGCAGGGCCCACTTTGCTGATACTCGTTAAATGGTGAGGTGATGTTTAAAAAAAATGGTGACATGATGTTGAATTTTCTCAGCCCTCCCAGAGAACTTCCCCCAGCATCTGCCAGTCTCTACCTGGCCTGATACCCCAAGCAACCTTTGTCCAGAAGTCAGTCCAGTTTTCCATCCACACCCATCTTCCTCCAAACTTTGCTCACTCCAACGTCACACTGTCACCATCCCCACTGCCTTGGAACTGTGAGAGCATGTCCAAGAGCTCGGGCATATCACAGCCCCTCTTTAGGCACTCTTACAAGCCTCAAAACTAGCTTTGGGTCAGCACCTGACACCTCTCTTTGAAAGCAACAGGAAATATTGAAAAAGAGACCAAAGACTGCAAAAGAGTAAATACTTCCTAGCATTAGAGGATCTCCAAAGCATGAGATTTAATCCCAGACTTAGAAGCTGAGAATAACTTGGAGCAAAGGGGGATTCTGTTGCAGTAAAAGGAAGAGGAAGAAGAGAGGGCGAAGGAACAGGGAGGGAGGAGGAGGAGGAGGAGGAGAAGAAAAAAATAAGAAAAAGAAAAAAATGTCAATGATGACATTAGAGAAGAGAGGCCCGCTTTGTCCTGCATTCTGTTGAATAGCCAACTAAAACAATGAATCTGTTTTTTCCCTCCCCTTCTTTGCCTTAAAAAAGTTCAAGAATTTCACTTCTTTCTTTGAAACATAGCTCTTGCATAATCTCAATGCTCCTTCTAGCTGTCTACAATGCTGAGGGAAAGGGGTGTCTGACTCCCCAATGACCTATGAAGTGGAGACATTCCTGTGTCAGACTTTGGAGTGCTGGTCTACAGGCAACAGTGACAATGAAGGCTACTTCCATTTACTGAACTGCTGCCTTGCACCCAGAACCACATCAACCATATCACAGTTATTACTGCTAATCCTAGCAGCAAAACCCAAATGTAAGTATTATTTCTTTTTTCAAACAGGAGAAGAAACTAAAGAAACACAAAATGTCCACAGTCACACGATAAGCAAGCAGAAGAGGCAAAATTCCAATTTAAATCTTTCTGAACCCAGAGCCCACACCTATTGCACTGTACCTTCTTAACTCTCTGGGAAGTTCTATAAAGCAAAGTCTGAAACCTCCTCTGGAGTTCCCAAAGGCAGCCAGTAATTAGCAATGACAAGCAAAGTATCAAAATTTACAGTGTTAGTAAACTTAAAAAATTTTACTGGCTCCAAAATACAGAAAGAAAACTGCAAAAACTGAAATTACTTAGTTGTGTTAAATGTCCACTAAGAAGATATAAGAGAATGTCACCTAGCAATTTTGAATTCAAGACAGATATATGTTTAAACTGTATTTTATGTGGGATGTCAGCACATTTTATTCATGTTCATCTGCACTCCAGACTGTGGGTATGAGACCTCAGGCCCACAAAGGTCTAAGAGCAGCCCTCAGTTTCTCTTGCCCTTCTAACCAAAGGATACTACCACCAGGCCCATGGCAGACCCAGAGCAAACAGAGAGGGGAAGGCTTCTGAGAGAGCAGAAGCCAGATCAAGCATTCTCATGGGTGTCAGGAATAGTTTTCCCAGCCTCTTCACAGTTCCTATCCCTAAAAGATGGCTATACAATTGGGTCCATACAGTCCTGCTCTTCCATCTGTGAGAGACTGCAATGAGGCTGAAACCAGATAGATAGGCTATCCAGTGTCAAGCCAGGCCCATCGAGCCCTCCTACCATATACATATGACACATACCATACACACAACACATACAACCCCTCCCTGCTATCTTCATTTGGGGACACCATTTTCAGCAGCATTTCTTCTTTTCCTAGTTCTTCCTCAATATTGGTAAATATTAATAATTACCTCCAAATGCTAGAGCAAAGAAGCAGTTTGTGTTATGAAATGAGGATCATAATTCAAATTTGATGTTCACTTACAAACCAGCTAGGCTATGCAGAAAGGTTTCAGGGGAGGGACCCATAAGGAGAAGGGAAATAAAAATTATTGGTATTTACTCAGCTGCAATGCTTGTGGAAGGAAACTCTTTTAAAGGGAGCACTTCAGAATGGTTATTCAACCTGAATTTTACAGATAGCATGGGAAATAATTTCTCATAGAATGCACTCTTATCTCCACCATCATATCTCTCCAGTGTGCCATTCACGTCTTTCATTGCAGAAATTCTCACTCAATTTTGCTCCATTATGAGCCGATCGTGACCCAGAGTATACAAGGCATTCAAGAATCTGACTGGAAATTGCTACCAAGAAACATCTGTCTCCTTACCCATTTACCAACCGTGCCTTAAAGAATGAAGATGGAGAACAATCCCAAAGCCACATGCAAAAACAACTTTACATTCCTCTTACAAACTAGGCTCCTTTGGAAACCAAGAGCTCCAGCATTTTTTAGAAATTACGTTCCTGGAAAAACACAGTATGAGCCTCTTTTGAAAGCCTGAAACTCAAAAATCTTCCTTTCTTACCCAGACCCTCCTAATAAAAGCTAGGACAGGAGCTTCATGGGGAAGCAAATGAGAAGGCCAGCCATGGATCTCCTCACTCAGTGCTGTCAAATTCAAATTATGTATTAAATGCCACTGATCAATTAAACTATGTGAGGATGTCACACACACTAATATGTTCCACAGCATATGAGCATCTATCTTACATAGACACACTCACTCTGGAAGATTTATGTTGTGATTAGAAAAGAGTAGAAGCCCTTCATATAGGGCTAATAAGCCTGAGAATCCAGCCATTCTCCTCAAGGGATATCAAAGGATCTGGCAACAGGCAATCCCCACCTAGATTACATTTGCCTTGCTGCAGATGCTCCCAGGAGCTGAACAACAGATGTGCTCAATCAAATAAAAGAACTACCACCCTATCTGTGTCTCTACAACCCCCCACCCATGTCCTTCTGGCCTGGACCAACCCATGTGTTAGTCCAACCCAACATCACAAAAACTCCCTACTATACACCACAAGCTTTATAGACATTTTCTCTAAACAACTACCCCAAGAAAGATAATCACCTGCATTTGAGGTGCACATACAGGCCCAGAGAGACAAAATGAAGTGCCATTGCCACTGAAGTGCCAAGAGCCAGGTCCAGGCCATAACTGAGGCACAGCTCCTTTAATCTTACCACCATCTCCAGCGTCTCCTCAGGGTGCTGGACCTCCCTACTGCCGTTGCTGTACATTAAGCTCTTTTGGGTGTCAACATTCCAGGGGCACCTGAAATCAGTAGTTCCAGGTGGGGCGGGAACCAAAAAAGGTATGGGACCCCAATTCTGGAATAGTCTGGAAACTCGTAGGACAGGATTGTACACCAATATGCCTTTCTGGCCTGAAAGCTTCTACCAAAACAAACAAACAAAAAAACAGACCAAAAAAAACCCCACAGTAGAGTTGAAAATAGGCAAATTGTATACAAAAGCAGACATGATCTATTTCACATAGCACATTGTACTCCAGAAGGCAAGGAGATCACCTTTTTTCTCTTGGAAATTCTTTGCTTTGGTTAATACCATAAACTTGCAGAAAAAGAAAAGAGGGTAAGAAGGGCTGATGACTGACGTCCACATCTCCAAATGCTTGAAAAGTAAAGTCAGATCATCTTTTCACTGATACAAAGGGGGAGAGTATACATTGGCCCGTGCTTCAAACAAAACCCTTCCCATGCGGTTTTTAATTAGAAAGTAGTTGTCCTGCTTTAGAACACTTTTTAACATCTGCCATTTTAGGTACAATGCTGCAAACCGTAATTTCACTAATTTAAAAATAAAATGTTAAAAGAAACAATATTTTTCTTTTTAAAGAAAAAAAGACAGCAAGCAGAGGAGTCAGGTGTTTACAGGCATATAGGGAAGTCATTGTGACTGTGGCTTACAGTTTATTTTGTCTTGAAAGAGTCTGAGGTCATTCTAACTATGCTGACCTGATCATCTCCACCTAGGACTATAAGCAAACACTGCCCTCTTGTGCATCAAACAGTCCAGATGTCAGCATGGAGATGGTTTCCACCCACTCCCCACAGATGGCTTGCAACTGTACAGCTACCTCTCTGGGGCCTAGAAATGTATCAGGGAAAGGATGACACACATCTGTCACCAGGGTGCTTGTTAAAATGTCCCCAGGTTGCCTTCCAGAACAGATTTTGAGATTAGAGAAACAGGAGAAGATCAGCAGAAGAAATCAAAACCAAAAATAACTGACTCTTATCTTTCCTAGAAAATATTCATCCCAAGAAAAGAAACTTTATTGGTTTGCATGGAAAGTTTCTTATTACAAACTTTTAAAAACTTTTAGAAACAACTAATGAATCTATAAGAACAAGTATATAGTACTTATTTTTATCTAGGAATTATTTACTAAGAAAAGAGATTCCATTTGTTTCTAGAGTGAAGAAAAAAAAAGACAGGAAACCCAGTTTGCTCTTTCTCAGAGAAATCCCCTAAAGCTCAGTAATACATTCCTCCTCTTCCTGAAGAGCCCCTACCTAGTAGAATTACCTGCAAACATTCTATCCTCTAACCTAGGGACAGGGTTCAGTCCCCAATAGACCAAAATGGCATCTCACAAGAGCCTTAAAGAATATAACCTTATTAACGAACTTGATAAATTCAAAGGCATAAAAATATTCACAAGTCTGAGACTAGGCCAGGCCAGGCCTGGCCTGCTTGGAAAGAACCTCCAGGGTAAGGCCTTGGTCTTCGCTAGGTCTCTAGCTCAAGCTCTGAACTACAAACCACCGAAATGTTGCACCTACTCCTCCACCCTTCTGGGAACAATCCAGAGTGGACCACAATGTCATGCCAAACTCACTTCTGGGGAAGAATAAAGGCAAATTTTTCCCCCAATGCCTTCAACCCAGTGGGAAGCCCAGAAGCAAAAGGAATGAAGGAAAAATTAGGAGTGTGTGCTCCATGGACTTTGATCAGTAGTCAGAAGGTAGGTTGGGTGCCAGTGACTTCAGCTACTTAACTTACCATTTCTGATGTCTAGGGCTTGGTACAGTGATTCACAAATATAACCTGAACCTCTGCCTGACTGAGAATCATAAGCAGTCAATGTGCTAATATTAAATGACCAAACACAGCCACAGAGCAGTGAAAACTCTGGTTCACTGTATGCCAAGATTACCTTTCAGCCCTTTCTTCCACTTCAGCCCTTCCCCTGACTATAGAAAAGAAATGAGGGGTGCAGTAGCAGAAGCCTACAATACTATGGGTGGAAGACAACCAACAGGATGGCCGTGCTGAGACCAGACACCTCCAGAGGTTAGGTATCTTCCTCTCTCTTGTTCTCTGTCCTCATATCAGAATGAAAAGGAAAGCAGTTGCTTTATCCTCCAGCAAAATCGAGTGATGTAGGAGCCAAATATAACAGCCCCATACCAGGTCTCTTTGTAAAACCACCTCTGATACATTCAGCCAGATTGACCCTCTTAGTTGTAGAACAACATAATCTGTCTCCTGCCTCAAAACTCTCACACGTGCCACTCCCTCCCAACACTTCAGTGACCAGCCTCTGTTTCTCCTTCAGATTTTAACACAGACTTTATTTCCTCACAAAGGCCTTCCCTGGCCTCCAAACTATATTCTCCACATCTATTCATCTCTCTCTGCGCATCCTGTATTGTCCTTCTCATAGCACTATCACAATCTATAATTCTGCAATTTCTGTTTATTTCTGTAATGTCTGCCCCCACACTACTAGAAGTCAGGTACGTAAAAGCAGGAACCACTGCTGCTCTGTTCACCAATGTAAACCCAATTCCTAGCATATAGTAGGTTGCTTGGAATTTCTTGATTGAATTAATATAATGAAACACCTTTACTTTTACAATGTCTGATCTTTTTTTAAAAAACCTTCATTCTTTTTTTAAATTAATTTATTTATCCTTAGAGGGGAAGGGAAGGAGAGAAGGAGAGAAATATCAATGCATGGTTGCCTCTCGTGAGTCCCCTGCTGGGAACTGGCCTGCAACCCAGGCATGTGCCCTGACTGGGAATTTGAGCCTGCACTCAAACCACTAAGCTACACCAGCCAGGGCTACAATGTCTGATCTTAAGGAAAAAGGTCACCAAGCCAAATCTTCAGGACACTAAGAATCTGGGGAGAAGAAATGAAAGAAAGCTAAGGAGCCAGGCCAGGTGCCCAAACAGCCCCCCACCTACTGCAAAGAGTAACAAAACAAACAAGGAACTGCCTAGAGAACAACTGGAGGAGTCAGGGACCCTAGACATCAACCCCAAAGCCCACAGAGGCTTATAACTGTGATGTCACACATTTTTGAGGTGTCTTTGGGCTTTTCTTTGAGAAACCACATGAAGAACTAAATGGTGAAACTAGCTAGCTGATGGAGGTGAGTCAGAACCTAAGAGCAAGACAACAGGAACAGTATCTAATCTCTAACCTCTTGCCTCTGGAAGCCTCCTCTATTTCCCCAGCAGGTTTATTTTTGTAATGGTAAACAAATCCCAAGTTCAAGTCTGGCCTCCCAAGTTCATAAGAATGTGGTGTTCCAGAAAGTTTACTTTTGGAAGGGACTCTAGACCCAAAGCTTGACCATCAGAGAAAGGAACCTTTCTGTCATGCTGTCAAACAAGACCTGGACAAAGCAAGGGGTCACCCACTAGACAGCAAATATGACCAATCTATCTCTGGAGGGCCTCCAGTTCCTTTACCTTCATAGACTATTTGTAGAACAACCACTGGCACCAGTCACAGGCTTGCATTATGCTCATTTCCCTGACCCCAAGCTCTGGGGCAAGTTTAAAAGTCTTCCTCCTGTCTCAAAATCAGGTCTGAATTAATACCCTTCCTCAAAAGAACTCTAGTAGCAAAGTGAAAACAGACACACTAGACAATGCCCTTTGAAAGCCCCAGCAGGGAAGGCTGATGACAATACAGCCCCTGGTTCTGAAAGAAACCTTAAGGTTAAAGGTTCACAGAGGCAGAAGAATTACCAAAGAACAAGTTTGTTCAAATTTCCTTCAGCAGATTTAAACAACCGGGGTCAAGCTGAGGATTGCCTGCAAAAACCTATGAGAAAACTCAATCCCTTTGAACTACATAGAAAAATGAAAATATATGGTCTGGGAGGGATCTATGTTATAGCTTTTTAAAATGTTCTTGAGAAAGTCACCCCTCTTAATTCAAAATCAGTCTGTTAAAGGATGTTTGAAAACTGCTTCTCTACAACAGAGCTTCCAGGCCCTCGGCGTGTGAGGTGAGTTGGGCTGTGGTTGCCTGTTCCAGGCATTGGTGTGCTGACCCTCTGTGGGCCATGAAATTAACCATCAGCACAGCAGAAATCTGCTCTGAGTTAAACTACTTTGCTACACAAAGTGGCCTGAAAATGAAATATAAGGATTGAATTTCCAGTGAAAGATTAACTCATCTAACCTCAAGGCAGACTTCCTCCACTGTGAACTCTGTGTGGCCAGTGGTTTAAAGTACCACAGGAGGGTGGGTAATTGCTACAGGCAGTGGGAAATGACCTCTTCATTCATTCATTCATTCACCCACATATGCATATGCATTTACTCTATGCCCCACCCTGTCCTGGGCCCTTAAAGATGGAGTTGAATTATAATAGGCTCCTGCCCTCAAGCAGATCAAGTCCAGAGGAAAACAAATCCAGTAAACAGAAAATGACAACAGATGGGGAGAAAATGAGATCCTTGGGTATGCAGGAGATGTTATTGGCCCTCAAATGAGGGTTACCTAATCCAGGCTGTGGAGGGCCAGTAGTGAGGCTTCCCACAAAAGCCCATGTAGCCAGAAGCATCTCTCCAGAGATCTGCAAGTAGTTCATTAAGCTTGGAGTCCAAAGAAAAAGAAACAGAGAGATAGAGATAGAGACAGAGAAACACAGACACATCCAGAAGGGCTTCGTCAACAGCACTGAGGAGTTTGGCATTCATGCCAATGGAGAACAACTGAAAATTTTTAAACAGGAAAGAAAAATAATTATATTCACAATTTAGAAAGAGTTCCTAGCTATATCGAAGAAGGGAGTTTTTAAGAGGGAGCTGGAATCAGACACTGTGAAGGAATGTCTTATGCATCCAGTCAGGAGCTAAAGGAGACCCACCCTAATGATGCAGCTACAGTTATGGAGACACTGAACAGGTCAGAGGACATGCAGAAGGGACAAGACCTGGTACTGATTCATATGAAAGCGAAGAAGGAGCGCATGCTGAGGATCATATCAAAGGTTGTGCCTTGGGAGAATGGAGATATCATTTCACTGGGAAGGTGAGGAAGTAAAGAGGGTGGTCTTATAGATATGAAGTCTGAGGGCCTATGGTATTTCCTGGTAGGGACACCAGCCCAATAAGCAGTTAAATAATAAAGTCACAGCACAGTTTCCTTAGTTGCACTAGCCACAGAGCAAGGGCTTGATAGCCCCAGTGGCTAACAGCTACCATGTTGGAATACGCCACCACGTAACATTCCCACCATCACAGAAAAATCTGTTGGAAAGTGCTGATAGAGCCCCTGAAGAGATTTTTTAAAAACACTATCAGCACTCTCTTGGCCATGGGGAAAGCTAATGGTAAACAATGTGCTGGCAAAAACCAGCTTTCCTTCCCAATCTTTTCTTGGTCGACTTCTCTGTGGGCATCAAATAACGAGTGCTCAAAAAATGGAATCTTTCTTATGCAATGTCTTTTTTATCTAGAGCATAAGTTCTGAGGACGATCTCTGAATGTGCCCTGGATCATTTTAGAGAATAGCGAACACTGAGTACTCATGCTCACACACAAGGGTCTTTGGTGCTTATGGCATAAGGCCTGAAATTCACCTGCAAATGACCACGAACAGAGGTACTTTTTTAAAAGTGCCACACCGGGGAGGCAGAGCTCTAGTCTTAGTGTCAAATGACCAAAGACAAGCCATTGACCCTGCCAGAGCTTTAAGCAACCCAAATAAATCTACGGTAAAGGGTGAAGCCACAAGGCCAGGCAGGGCAGGTTTCTGAGGCCAAGCACATTAATGCTAACAATTCCAAGCACTAATTTATTTTTTTAAGTTAGGTCTATCTTTCAGTAGTACCTGTGCAAATAAATATCCTCAAGAAGCAGGCTGGAGACAAAGGAAATTATTTTAGTCTTCCCCCAAGACAAGAGAAGCATCATCATAATAAGAGAGACATTGAATGAGGGAAAGTCAACTTCTCTCTCAACAGAAAAACTTGTTTCTTCTCCTTCCAAGAGAGGATAACTGTGTTAACTATGTCCTTCCCACTCCCTCCCCATCCAACCAAGGCCACTTTAAAGGAGCAGGAGCCTAATCACACAGCACAAGAAAATAAAAGAACCAACTGACAAAAAACCAATTCAAATAATCCAGGGGAGAATGGAAGCAGAAATACCTATTTTTTATCGTTGTTCAAGTACAGTTGTCTCCATTTTCACCCCACTATGCCTCCTGCCTGACCCATCTCCACCTATCACCCTCAAACCTATCCCCCTAACAAATTGACTTATCCATAAACTGTTCCTCAGTGAGCTTGGGGCCACGGTTGGAGACTGGCTCCTGGGCAAATCAGGTCCTGAGAAATCAGACTGGGTTAGACACCTGCTCCATTACTGGACTTTGGAGTCCCATTTTTACGAGTTATGCAATATAGAGGAGAAACACCACCCTCAGGACCTGGCTTGGAGGGTGTAGGGTCTAGAAGAGGGTTCAGCAAACAGTAATGGTTCCCAAAACATTGATTCCCCCTCATACCTCCTTAGTAGCAAATGGCTCTTCAGCCTTTGCTCGGCCTCCCACATCCACACCCTAGAGCCACACTTTCCATTCTGATGGTGCCCTTCTGCCAGTAGTGTCACTCTCCCTCTCCTTCTCCCTCTTCCAGAAGATCTGAAAGCTATAGTAGCAATGTAGAAAGGGATGTCCAGCCTTCAGAACACTTGTCACATGCCCTCTTCTCGGGCTCTTCAAAAGCCACCAGAAAAGATCTCTCAGCTTAAAAACCACCCACCACACACACAAGACACCCTCCAAGCTCCTGAGCTCTGGGCCATACCTGCCTCTGCAGCTTACTCACACACTGATGGTTCTTCTGTGAACTTCATATTCCAGCTCCTCCTTTATCTCTGTTCTTTGTCTACTCCAAGTCCTCAGGCTGGAAAGCACCCTATCTTCTCCATTAGCAAAATCTCAACCATCCTTCAAAATCAATAAGATGGCCCCTCCTTCTCACTTACCTCATGACTGATACCCCAGCTTCACCACCTCCCACTTCCCCCACACCTGAAAGTAGCAGCTACTGACTGTTCCTCTTCTTTGGCCAGCTATACTCTCATAGGCTGACCACTCAGGTTGTGCCTTGGGTCTGCCCTGCCCTTTCTTTTTTTCTGCCAGGAAACCTCTAGTTCACCCTTCTGGGGCATGCACTTTTTATGTTCTTTTTCATAAACCCCTTAAAACTCAGCATCTTATCTTAGCTGGCTGTTGGTGCTGCCCGTTGTTCCCTCACCTTGGGACTAGGAGGATCCTTGAACACAGGCACATGCCCATGTGCCCTCACTTGCAAAAAAGAAAAATACACAATATAAGTTTCCAGAAACTCTGAATAAGTGGTAAATACAAGCCCAAGTATCTCCAGGACCCAGACGGGTAACAGAAAGAAGAGGCACTCTGAAGAGCACATACCCCTTCTATTCAGCCTCAGGCCATACTAACGCATGGCTCCACAGGCAGGAGAACCTCCATGTTTCCAGACAAGCCAGGAATCTTGGTTTTCCAGACAAATCAAGAATCAATGGGATCTCCTGATTTTTAAATGCTGGTAATGAGTTTTTTTAACTTTTTAAAACTGTTGTATGGGCCATTAAAACATATCTGCAGGCCAGATCCTGTGTAAGACCCTGTGGGATGAGATCCTACCAAGGAAAGAACAGTAAGATGACCCATCTCCTGCCAGGCTCTAAGGACAGAATGGGCGTATTCAGGAAGAGGACAGAAAGGACCCTAACAGGCCTTCCAGAAATGAACAAATGACACTTGCTACAAACCTACCACACCCCAGATAATGTGTTAGGCACATTTAATCCTCTCAACATATATTAATTTATTTAATTCAGCTCAACTCCATTATTTGTTTAACTCAAATATTATTGAGTAAAGATGAGAGAATGAGAGAAAATATTTGCAAATCATATACCAAATAAGGGATGATATCCAGAATACATAAAGAATTCTTACAATTCATTAATAAAAAGCCAAATAACCCAACTGAAATAGGGTAAAGAATCTAAACAGATAGTTCTTTAAAAATATACAAATGGCAACAGGCACATGAAAACATGTTAAGCATCACTAGTCACCAGGGAAATGAAATGAAAATGCACTGAGATACTAACTCACACCCACTATGATGGCTATAATCCAAAAGACAAACTGATAACAAGTGTTGGTAAGGATGTGGAGAAATTAGAATGCTAATGCATTGCTGGTGGGAAAGTACAATAAAATGGTGCAGCTGCTGTGGAAAACAGTCTGGCAGTTTCTCAAGAAGTAGAAATAAAGTTACACTATGAGTCAGCAATTATACTCCTAGGTCTACACCCAAGAGAACAAAAGCCTAGGTCCACATAGAGACCTGTACACCAATGTTCCTGGCAGGATTATTTACAATGCCAAAACATTAAAATAATCCAGATGTCCTTCAACTGATGAATGAGTTAAAAAACAAAAAAAGTGGTCTATACATATAATGGAATACTATTCAGCCCTAAAAAGCAATGAAGTTCAGCTGGGGGAAGGGGGATGGCGAGTTACTGTTTACTGGGTATAGAGTTTCAGTTTTGTAAGATGAAAAGATTTCTGGACATGGATATCACTGAACTATAAATATAAAAATGGTCAATGTAATGAGCATTAAGATGGTAAATGTAATGTAATATGTTCTTTACCACAATTAAATATAAAAACAGACTTTGAAAACAGGAAGGAAGTATAATTCATGCTATAACATGGATGAACCTTGAAAACATTACAGTAAGTGAAAGAAGCCAGACACAAAAGGCCACATATTATATAACTCAATTTACAATATATAAAATGTCCAGAAAAGGCAAATCAATAAAGACATTAAGTAGATTAGTGTTCCTTAGGTCTACGGGAGAGGAGAATAGAAAGTGACTGCTAATGGGTATGGGGTTTCTTTTTTTAGTGATGAAAATATTCTCATATTGTACAACAGCTACACAATTCTAAATATACAGGAGAAGGCAGAAGTAAATTTACAGTTGTGAGTATATGAAACACAGAGTTTATTTTTATTACTATTTAATTATTGCATTATATATTTGCATTATTAGGCTTATTATTGTTGTTGTTATTTCGTATCCTTATGATTTATCTTTTCGGTAATGATGGCTGGTAATTTAACAAACAACTGTAAAACCACTTTTCCTCATCCCTGTACTGAAAAGTACGGAAGTGTACACTTGAAATAGGTGAATTTATGGGAATGGGAATTATATCTCGATAAAAATGTTTAAAACATTATTGAATATCTACTATGTCTGGCCCACAGAGTGACTCATACGTCTCTGTCCCTGTAATGCCCTCTGTGAGGCTAATGGGAACAACAAGTGGAAGCCAGATAGGCAGGATATGGCAGAAAGGTAGGTGGGACCTGAACCCACTGACTTATGCACCCAACTGGGACACCTACCCGATCTTCTGAAGAACAGAGTGAACATGAACAGTCAACAGAATCCCAGCTTATATGACATTTAGAAGCCAAACACTGCAGAGGATGTTTAAAAGCACACACCCCTGCTCACATACAACGTAAGGTGGGAGTTGTGAATACCAGTAAACCCACTGGAGGAAAGAACCCACCTACAAAGGAACCACTAACATATAAAACCCAAGTACAACAAGGGAGACCACACAAACAGAAAAAAGGGCAGCCCTAGAGGATCCAGACAAGCACATCAAAGAGACCAAACCACTGAGTCCCACAGAACTCCTACCATAGAAGTTCACCAGATAAAGACACCTAGAAAATCAGAGTGTCAGGAATTGCAGGAAAAAAAAACCAAAAAGATTCAACTAAAATGGGGAGACAAAGAAAGAACCTGCAATCAAAAGAAATGGAAGAATCCCCAAAAAAGGGCTAAATGAAATTGAGGCAAGCAAACTATCAGATATAGAATTCAAAAGAATGCTTATAAGGACGCTTAAGGAACAAACAGACATCTACAAGGAACTGAGTGAGAACTATAACAGTATGAAAAAGGACACAGAAATTAAAAACAGACATCCGCCAAGATGGAGGCACAGGTGGAAACACTGTGCCTTTTCCCACAACCAAGTTTGAATACAACAAAGGTTTAGTAAACAAAGACACAGCCAAAGAAGAGAAAATTGAACTATACGGAACTCCGACAACAATGAACCCTTCAACCGGACCGGTAAGAGGGGCGGAGCCAGCAGTGGAGCAGGGTCTAGCAGGAAAGATGCCCCGACCCAGGCACATAGGCAGCCTGGACCCAGTCAGGGTGCAGGGCAGACTGACCATGGTCCCACATTTACGTACAGTGAGACCGACCGCGGAGGCCCCAGCGGGTGAACTCAGTGGTGGAGGGCTGACGGCGGTGGCACATTCACGTGCAGTGGGATGAATCGGGAGGCCCTGGTGACGGTGGCAGCTGCGACGGCAGTGGCAGAGGCGGCAGACAAGACCACCATTGCTCCTCTTTGACCCCGCCCCCACGTACAGCACCACAACCCAGCAACTGAGTTGCCCTGCTCTGGTGAACACCTAGGGCTCCGATCCAGAAACGTAACAGGCACGAACAGTCCAAAAGATGGCTCAAGAAGAACTCAAAGCCCCAGAGCTGATAAGTGACCAAGAAATAGCCAGCCTCTCAGATGCACAGTACAAAACACTGGTCATCAGGATGCTCACAGAACTGGTTGATTATAGTCACAAATTAGAGGAACATATGAAGGCTAAACTAATTGAAATGAAGGAAAATGTCCAGGAAACCAATAGTGATGGAAAGGAAACTGGGACTCAAATCAATGGAATGGACCAGAAGGAAGAACAAAACATCCCACCAGAAAGGAATGAAGAAATGAGAATTCAAAAAAATGAGGAGAGGCTTAGGAACCTCCAGGACATCTTTAAACGTTCCAACATCCGGATTATAGGGGTACCAGAAGGGGGAAAGAAACAGCCACGAGTGGAAAACTTATTTGAACAAATAATAAAGGAGAACTTCCCCAGTCTGGCAAAGGAAATAGACTTCCAGGAAATCCAGGAAGCTCAGAGAGTCCCAAAGAAGTTGGACCCAAGAAGGAACACACCAAGGCACATCATAATTACATTAGCCAAGATTAAAATGAAGGAGAAAAATCCTAGAAGCAGCAAGAGATAAGGGGACAGTTACCTACAAAGGAGTTCCCATCAGACTGTCAGCGGATTTCTCAAAAGAGACCTTACAGGCAAAAAGGAGCTGGAAGGAAGTATTCCAAGTCATGAAATCCAAAGACCTACATCCGAGATTGCTTTATCCAGCAAAGCTTTCATTTAGAATGGAAGGGAAGATAAAGTGCTTCTCAGATAAGATCAAATTCAAGGAGTTCATCATCACCAAGCCCTTATTATATGAAATGTTAAAGGACTTATGTAAGACAAAGAAGATTAAAAATATGAACAGTGAAAGGACAGCAAACTCACAGTTACTAACAACCACACCTAAAACAAAAGCAAACCAAGAGGACAGCTAGGTCAGGAGTGGAACCATAGAAATGAAGAACACATGGAGGGTTAGCAACAGGGGAGTGGGAGGAGGAGAAGGGGGGAGAAGGTACAGAAAATAGCATAGACAGTAGGTAGAAAATAGATAGGGGGGAGGGCAAGAATAGTGGGGGAAATATAGAATCTAAAGAACTTGAGACACGTGGTTATAAACTAAGGTGGGGAGAATGGTAGGGGAGGGGGTGTGGGGGTAGAGGGGAATGAAGTGGGGGGAATAGAACAACTGTAATGGTATAATAAATAATATATATATATATATATATAAAGAAATTATAAAGAAGAACCAGAAAGAAATGAAGAATACAATTTCTGAAATTAAAAAAAAACACTAGAAGGAATCGCAAGCAGGTTGGGTGAAGCAGAGGACTGAATTAGTAAGCTGGAAGACAAAGTAGACAGAAATGCCCAGGTAAAGCAGCTACATAAAAAAAAAAAGAAAGAAAAAAAAACTAAAAAAATGCTAAGACAGCTTAAATGAACTGCAAGACAACATGAAATGCAACAACATTCAAATAACAGGAATATCAGAAGGAGAAGAAAAGGAACAAGAAATAGAAACCCTGTTTAAAAAAAATAATGACAGAAAACTTTCCTAGCTTGGAGAGAGAAAAAAACCACACAAGTTCAGAAAGCACAGAGGGTCAGAATCAAGATGAATCCAAAGAGGCTCACTCCAAGACACAGCATAACTAAAATGCCAAGTTTTAAAGACACACAGAGAATCTTAAAAACAGCAAGGGAGAAACAAGAAGTAAAATATAAAGGAGCTCCAATACACCAGCAGTCGATTTCTCAACAGAAATACTACAAGCCAGGAAGGAATGGCAAGAAATATTCCAAGTAATTAAAAGCAAAGCCTGCAACCAAGACTACTCTACCCAGCAAGGGTCTCAATTATAATGGAATGCAAAATAATGGCATTCCAAGGCAAAAGAGAATTGAAGAATACACTATAACCAAACCAGCACTGCAAGATTTGCTAAATGAACTGCTTTAAGAAAAGGAAGGAAAAGCCTGAGAGAAAGAGAGACAGGAACACAGATACAAGGTGGAAATAATTAATTAGTACCTATCAATAATAACCTTAAATGTTAATGGATTAAATGCTCCAGTCAAAAGGCATAAGGTAGCTGAATGGATAAGGAAACACAACCCACACATATGCTGCCTACCAGATACCCATCTCAAAACAAAAGACCTACACAGACTGAAAGCGAGGGGTTGTAAATAAATATTTTAAACAAATGAACAAGAAAGAAAAGCTGGGGTAGCAATACTTATATCAGACAAAATAAACTTCAAAACAAAAGCCATAAAAAGAGACAATGAAGGACACTTTATAATACTCAGGGGAAGAATCCATCAAAAAGACACAAATATTGTAAACATATATGCACCCAATGTAGGAGCACCCAAATATATAAGGAAAATCTTGGAGGACTTCAAGAAAGACACAGAAAGCAACACACTTATAGTACAGGATTTTTAACACCCTGCTGTCAAAAACAGATAGATCTTCCAAACAAAATATTAAC
The DNA here is from genome assembly GCF_014824575.4 of Sturnira hondurensis. Lineage (NCBI taxonomy): Eukaryota > Metazoa > Chordata > Mammalia > Chiroptera > Phyllostomidae > Sturnira > Sturnira hondurensis. The sequence continues at coordinate 1,643,625 of NW_028074169.1, read as the reverse complement.
AAGGATATTATAGCATTGAACAATGACCTAGACCAAATGGACTTAACTGATATATATAGAACCTTTCATCCCAAAGAAGCAAAACACACATTCTTTACAAAGAATAACAAATTTAAAACATTTTCAAAGATAGACCACATGATAGGACACAAAACAAGCCTCAAATTCAATAAAACTGAAATCATATCAAGCATTTTGTCAGACAACAAGGGCCGAAAACTACAAACCAACCTCAATGAAAAAACTCAAAAACACTCAAACTCATGGATAGTGAATAGCATACTATTAAACAATGAATGGGGTAAGGATGAACTCAAGGAAGAAATCAAAAATCTTCCAGGAACAAATGAAAATGAACACACAACAGTCTAACACTTATGGAACACGTGATGGCAGTACTGAAAGGGAAGTTCATAGCAACACAGCGAAACAATGTTTCTAAAAAAGATAGAAACATTTCAAATAAACAGCCTAACCCTACACATACAAGAACTGGAGGAACAACAAAGCCAAGAGCAAGTAGAAGGAAGGAAATAATCAAGGCCAGAGCAGAATTAAACAACAGAGAGATTAAAAGAACACTCCAAGAATCAATAAATCCAGGAGCTGATTCTTTGAAAAGATAAACAAAATTGACAAGCCTTTATGCAGACTCATCAACAAAAAGAGAGGACCTAAATAAACAAAATTAGAAATCAAAGAGAAGAGATTACAACTGATACCACAGAAATACAATGAATTGTAAGAAATTACTACAAACAACTATATGCCAAGAAATTTGAAAATCAGGGTGAAATGGAATAATTTCTAGAAAAACATAATCTCCCAAAACTACATAAAGAAGGAACAGAAAGCCTGAACAGACAAATAACTGCTAATAAAATCAAGGCAGTAATCAAAAAACTCCTGACACACAAAGCCTCGGACCAGATGGTTTCACAAGAGAATTTTACAAATCACTTAAGGAAGACTTAATTCCTATCCTTCTCAGTCTATTTCAAAAAGTCCAAGACAGCAGACTCCCAAACTCTTTTTATGAACACAGTATCATCATAATCCCAAAACCAGATAAAGACACAACAAAGAAAGAAAATTACAGGCCAATATCAATGATGAACATAGACACTAAAATCCTCAACACAATATTGACAAACCACATCCAACAATACATTAAAAAAATCATACACCATGACCAAATGGGATTCATCCCAGGGATGCAAGGATGGCTCAATACTCACATATCAGTAAATGTAATACATCACATAAACAAAAGCAAAGACAAAAATCACATGATCATATCAATAGATACAGGAAAGCATGTGATAAGGTACAGCACAAATTTATGATAAAAACACTTAGCAACATGGGACTGGAGGGGGCATTCCTCAACATAATAAAGGCCATATATGAGAGACCTACAGCCAACACCATGGTCAATGGGCAAAAAGTAAAAGCTTTCCCACTAAGATCAGGAAGAAGACAAGGATGGTCTGCATTCACCACTTCAATTCAACATAGTACTGGAAGTTCTTGCCACAGCAATCAGACAAGAAAAAGAAAAAAAAGACATCAAAATTGGAAAGGAGAAAGTACAACTGTCACTGTTTGCAGATGATATGATAGTATACACAGAAAATCTTATAGACTACTCCAAAAAACAGCTGAACCTAATAAGTGAATTTGGCAAAACAGCAGGATTCAAAGTCAATATTCAGAAATCGAAGTCATTTTTGTACACCAACAATGAAATATCAGAATCAGAAATCAGGAAAAAAATTCCACCAGCTACAGCAACAAGAAAACTAAAGTACCTAGGAATAAACTTTACCAAGAAGGTGAAAGACCTGTACTCAGAAAACTACACAACACTAAAGAAAGAAATTAAGGAAGACACAAATAAATAAAAGCATATACCATGTTCATGAAATGGAAGAATTAACATCATTTAAATGTCCATATTACCCAAAGCCATTTATACATTTAACACAATCCCTACTAAAATACCAATGACACATTTCACAAATATAGAACAAACATTTCAGAAATTTATATGGAACCATAAACAACCCTGAATAAGCCACAGCAATTTTGAGAAAGAAGAGCAAAGTAGGAGGGATCACAATACCTGGTATCAAACCATATTACAAGGCCACTGTAATCAAAACAGCCTGATACTGGCATAAGAACAGACACATAGAGAAATGGAACAGAACAGAGAGCCCAGAAATAAACCCAAGTCTCTACGGTCAATTAGTATTTGACAAAGGGGGAAGAAGCATAAAATGGAGCAAAAATAACCTCTTCAACAAATGATTTTGTGATATCTGGACAACTACATGCAAGAATATGAAATTCAATCACCAACTTATACCACACACAAAAATACATTCAAGATGGATAAAAGACTTACATATAAGTTGCGGCACCATAAAAGTCCTAGAGGACTCCTAAACAAGGAAGGAAAACCTCAGCAATATTCCACGCAGCAATATTTTCACTGATATACCCCCCAGAGCAAGGAACATAAAGGAAAGAATAAACAAGTGGGACATCATCAAAATAAAAAGCTTCTGCACGGCTAAAGAAAACATCAGCAAAATGAAAATGGAAACAACTGCACGGGAAAGTATATTTGCAAATGACATCTCAGACAAGGGTTTGATCTCCAAAACACATAAAGAACCCAATTTAAAAATGGGCAGGTATTCACAGCCCCCGTTGCTCTCTAATGCCAGCATCTCCTCCAGCTCACCTAGCTCCTGCTGAAGGAGAAGGGGAGAAGTAAAGAGATCCCTATACCATGACTCATGCAAAGCAGACTGCCCACAAATCGACTGGTGGTAAAGCACCAAGGAAGCAACTGGCTACCAAAGCCACTCACAAGAGTGTTCCCTCTACTGGAGTGGTAAAGAAACCTCATCATTACAGGCCTGGTACTGTTGTACTTCATGAAATTAGACATTATCAGAAGTCAGCTGAACTTCTGATTTGCAAATTTCCCTTCCAGTGACTGGTGCAAGAAATTGCTCAGGACTTCAAAACAGATCTGTACTTCCAGAGCACAGCTATCAGTGCTGTGCAGGAAGCAAATGAAGCCTATCTCGTTGGCCTTTCTGAAGACACCAACCTGTGTGCTATCCATACCAAATGTGTAACAATTATGCCAAAAGACATCCAGCTAGCATGCCACACATGTGGAGAACGTGCATAAGAATCCACTATGACAGGAAATATTTCATTCTTTAAAAAAAAATTATCTTCTTCCTGTTATTCTTTTAAAATTTTTTAAATTATTTTATTGTTGTTCAACTACAGTTTCTGCATTTTCTCCTACCCCTCCCCTCCACCCCATCCAAACCCACCTCCCTCCCTTGGTTCTACCCTCCCCCTTGGTTTTGTCCATGTGTCCCTTATATCAGTTCCTGAACACCCTTCTCCCCACTCTCCCCTCCCCCTCCCCTCTGGATATTGTTAGATTGTTCTTAATTTCAATCACTCTGGTTATATTTACAATAGCCAAGTGCTGGAAGCAACCTAAGTGTCCATTGGCAAATGAGTGGATCAAGAAACTATGGTACATTTACGAAATGGATTTCTATGCAGCAGAGAGAAAGAAGGAGCTTATACCCTTTGCAACAGCATGGATGGAACTAGAGAGCATTATGCTAAGTGAAATAAGCCAGGCGGTGAAGGACAAATACCACATGATCTCGCCTTTAACTGGAACATAATCTTCGTCCTATTACTGGTAGTTCTGAACATTAGATACATTTTTCCCATGGGGTCAAAAAGGTACCTAAGTACACATTTGCAAGTAGAAAATAGGGAACAGAAATCAGGTATTGGCTGTATTTCCATTTTCATTTGTGTGCAAATTTTTTAACATAAATGTGGGGACATAAGGCATTAATGTAAGTCAAGGTGTTTCAGTGAACAAGTTTCAAGAAGTTCAACTTTATAAGAATACAAATAAACCTGTTAAGTTTTTATGAACAATGACAGCATTTGGATTTTTTAAACAAGTAAATGTCTTATTTTTTAAATAATTTTTATTGATTATGCTATTACAGTTTTCCCATTTCCCCCCTTCATTCCCCTCCACACTGTACACCCTCTCCCACCCACATACCCTCCTTTTAGTTCATGTCAATGTGTCTTAAGTTCTTTAGCTTCTACATTTCCCATACTGTTCTTGCCATCTATTTTCTACCTACCATTTATGCTACTTATTCTCTGTACCTTTTCCCCCTCTTCTCCTCCCACTCTCCTGTCGCTAACCCTCCATGTGATCTACATCTCTGTGGTTCTGCTCTTGTTCTACTTGTTTGCTTAGTTTGTTTTTCTTTTCGTTTTAGGTGTGGTTGCTGTCAAAATGAGTTTGCTGTCATTTTACTATGCATGTTTTTAATCTTCTTTTTCTTAGATAAGTCCCTTTAACATTTCATATTATGATGAACTCCTTTAACTTGATCATATCTGGGAAGCACTTCATCTGCCCTTCCATTCTAAATGAAAGCTTTGCTGGATAGAGCAATCTTGGATGTAGGTCCTAGCCTTTCATGTCTTAGAATACTTCTTTCCACCCCCTTCTTGCCTGTAAGGTCTCTTTTGAGAAATCAGCTAACAGTCTTATGGGAACTCCTTTGTAGGTGACTGTCCCCTTATTTCTTGCTGCTTCTAGGATTCTCTCCTTCATTTTAATCTTTGGTGATGTAATTATAATGGGTCTTTATGTGTTCCTCCTTGGGTCCAACTTCTTTGGGACTCTCTGAGCTTCCTAGACTTCCTGGAAGTCTATTTCCTTCGCCAGATTGGAAGTTCTCCTTTATTATTTGGTCAAATAAGTTTTCCATTTGTTGCTGTTCCTCTTCCCCTTCTGGTACCCCTATAATTCAGACGTTGGAACATTTAAAGATGTCCTGGAGTTTCCTAAGCCTCTCCTCATTTTTTTGAATTCTTGCTTCTTCATTCTTTTCTGTTTGACTGTTTCTTTCTTTCTTCTCAGCCACTCCATTGATCTGAGTCCCAGTTTTCCTCCCATCACTATTGGATCCCTGTGCATTTTCCTTCATTTTGCTTAGCATAGCCTTCATTTTTTCATCTAATTTGTGACCAAAGTCAACCAATCTGTGAACATCCTGATCACCTGGGCTTTGAATTGTGCATCTGATAGATTAGCTATCTCTTTCTCGCTTACTTGTATTTGCTGTGAGCTTTGATCTGTTCTTCTGTTTGAGCCATTTTTTTTGTTTTGTTTTGTTGTGCCTATTATACATGAGGGGCAGAGCCTTGGGTGTTCATCAGGGCAGGGCAACCCAGTTGCTGAGTTGTGATGCTGTATGTGGGGGAGGGGTTTGTACGGAACAATGGTGCTTGCTCGGCTGTGGGTTGGATTTCAGTCCCTTCTGCCACTTCCTCCAGGTGAACCAGGCCGCCTTGCGTGCATTTCCTCGCTTCACAATTGCTGCCTCACTGTGTTTGCCATTGCCACCCTACACCCGGGGTCTGCCAGCCATCGCCTGCATGCCTGGGGTCCACCCACTGCCGTCTTGTGCGCCAAGGTCCCTTGCACACCTGGTGCCACCACTTTTTGTGCCACGACCCCTCTCCATCTGGCTGCTCAACTCCACCCCGCCTACCGGTCAGGATGATGTGTCTATTTTATATCCTTGGTTGTTCGACTTCCATAGAGTTCAATATTCTGTCAGTTCTGGTTATTCTGTTTCTAGATTGTCGTTGTACTTATTTTGGTTGTGCAAGGACTGCACAGTGTGTCTACCTACACCTCCATCTTGACTGGAAGTCCCCCTAAAACAAATTTCTTACTGATGGCAACTAAAAAATAATAATAATACAATAAAAAATAAATATAAAATAAAAAATGGGCAAAGGACCAGAACAGACACTTCACTAAGGAGGGCATACAGAAGGCCTAGAGACAAATAAAAGGAGGCTCAGCATCACTAACCATCAGAAAAATGCATATTAAAACCACAATGAGATAACACTTCACACCAGTCAGAATGGCCATCATAAACAAATCAATAAACAAGTGTTGGAGAGGTTGTGGAGAAAAGGGAACTCTAGTGCACTGTTGGTGGGATTGCAGACTGGTGCAGCCACTGTGGAAAACAGTATGGAATTTCCTCAGAAAACTAAAAATGGAACTGACTTTTGACCTGGCAATACCACTGCTGGCATTATACCCCAACAATCCTGAAACACCAACATAAAAGAACCTATGCACCTCAGGGTTCATAGCAGCACAATTCACAATAGCCAAGTGCTGGAAGCAACCTAAGTGCCTACCAGTAAATGAAAGGATCAAAAAACTATGGCATATTTACATGATGGAATACTATGCAGTTGAAGAAAAAAGAAGCTCCTACCCTTCGCAACAGCATAGATGAGATTGGAGAGCATTATGCTCAGTGAAATAAGCCAGGCAGTAAAAGAGAAATACCATATGATTTCATCTATAAGTGGAACCTAATCAATGAAACAAATAAGCAAGCAAAATATAACCAGAGACACTGAAATAAAGAACAAACTGACAGTAAACAGACAGGAGGGGGGAAAGGGATAATAGGGGAAAATAGGAGAAGGTCCATCAAGGAACATGTACAAAAGACACATAGAAAAAGCCAAAGGGGATAAATTCGAAGATGGGAGGCAGGAATGGGTAGGGCAGGGGGTGGGAGCGGCATGGTGAGGTGAAAATGGAGACAACTGTATTTGAACAACTATAAAAAAAACGTGGACGCCAGCTTGCAGCAGAGGAGTGGAGGCATGAGGTGAAACTGGAGCCCGGCCCATGAAGGCTCATTCTGCTCCCCACCCCACTCCACCCTGAGGCCACCTCAGAAATGCAAGGCTCTACCTCACCAGGACTGAAACCTCTGGATTACCCAAAGCACCAGAGCTCCATATACTGTTATCTTCATTCAGCACAGTCTCCAAGTTATAAGAAGGCTCCAGCCAACAAAGAATGACAGAGCAGATGGGGAGGAGGAGAGGATATGTCCCAGGGCTTAACTTATGAGTTGCTTCCTGAGATGCCTACTCAAATCCCATTTCAACCTGAATGGGATGATTTGAAGGAAAACCCCAAGAAGAATACTGAGAGAAAACGAAGGAAATGCTAAGTGAGAGGTTTAAAAACAATTAATTTCAAATGATTACAGATTTACCAAAAGCTATGGCTATGATTTCCTTCTGACTCTGATTTTAACCCTCCAGCAAAAATATCTGCCTCAAGAAGGCAAAGTCTTTGCATTATTTTCCATTCCTAGCATGACTACAAAAATATTCTTTGATTTAACATTTGATACGTTTTGTTCTCAAGGGCAAGCAAGCCCCATGAGAAAAAACATGTACCCCAACAGAATGAAATATGACTACCTGTTGTCATTATTCTTTCCTGTTGCTTCCTGCTCAAATATTCTGCATTAATTTAAACTCAAAGCTGCATCTCTGATGTGCTACTCCCACAGTCACCCAAACTGAAATAAAGTCACCTGCTGTTCAACTCCAGGAAAAAGCGCTGTAGACCCAGCTCAACTTGAGTCTCCTAGAGATAGCTAAAGGCACTTCAACATGGAAGGAGATCAGGTGGAGTCAGAGACTGATAAAGTAGCAGACAAAACAAGAGTTGTATTTGAATAGAAGTACACTCGGCACCGAGTGAGGCCAACTTTTGACTGGGCATAAAGATGTTTTAAACAAGTTAACACAAGAGACACCAGTATTTGCCTCAGCACCCCTTGGCAGTAGAGAACATTGAAAAAGTAGCATTGGAGAGCAGCATCTTCATTTATGGTGCACATCTTTCAACAAAGAAGAAAAAATAAAAGGCAGCTTTTCCTGGGTGAACACAAAGGCTCAAGGAACCTAGGTCTGACAGATTGTAAGAGCTAAAGAAGTTGAAAGATGCATTTCCACTTATGTCTACTCCTTTAAACATTCAATATTAAACGCCTCAATATTTTAAGACACATATATATAAATACCATAATGTAACATGATTTATTTCTATGCAGATTCATAAAAAGACTAGGGACAAAGAAAACCAGGTTGTGTTGGGAACCACTTGCTTGGTTTCAGAAGCTGTAATCCTGCGTGGCTAAGGCTGAGTAAGAGAGCTTGGGACCATAAGCCACTAAGGAGATAAAACTTATCTTCTGGGTAGGAGCGTCAGCCTCTGCTCCCTTTTACTTCATCCTGCTTGGCCCTGGATGGATGACTGGTTAGTCACTGACAGGGATTCCTCAAGGAATGGTCTATGGGATGACCTGAGACAGGCATGGTCATGAAGGGGCCCTCAGGGAGACTTGGGGGGCTACAGAAAAAGAGGGTGATGGGCCCTCGCCCCTGGACTTTGACATAGCCTGAGTCCTCATTCTGTTTGCAAGACGTCTCCTAATCTCTTGGCTGCCTTACTTCCCCTGCCTGACTTAAGCATAAAACGAGTTTGTTTCCTCAAAGTTTTATGGCCCTTTAGCTATCTGACCCTGATCAGAATAAGCCCTCATAGTTCTTTGTATGCTATCTTGTTTGATCTTACTGCCTGACAATGATTGATGAACTTTACCTGTATTCTTACGCAAATTAAACCCAATAAAAGCCCATTGAGGAACAGGCTCCTGGCCCCTCTCCTTTGAGAGATCGGCCACCTTTTCTCCCCAAGCAGATCATGTCTTGGTAGATTTATTCTCATCCGTGGCAGTGGAGGGCTTCTGTACACGGAGTGCCCCCACAAGGTTGGTTGGTTGGTTTTGCATTAGAATAACATCCAAATTCCTTGAGTGATCAGGCTCCCAGTTTGTTATGCTGCTTGTGCTGTGCAGCTTTCTGGGCATTATGTACACATGCCTAAAGGTTAGTATAAAAAATCTAGTTGAGGCCCTGGCCAGGTAGCTCAGTTGGTTAAAGCGTCATCCCAATATGCCAAGGTTGCAGGTTTGATCAGTCAGAGAACATAGAAGAATTGATCAATAAATGAATAAATAAGTGGAACAACAAATTGATGTTTCTCTCTCTCTCTCCCATTTCCTCTCTAAAAATCAATTTTTTAAAAATCTGGTTAAAAACACATATTTGTTAACACACACAAAAACCCTGTTTCATGGGTGCAAAGCGAGTATTTCAGACAGACTGCATGCACACCCCTTGATAAGACAGGACAAAGGGACAAGCACTTTCTCCACATTAGCACCAAGAACTCAGAAAGCTGCTACAACAGAGAAAGCAAAGTAGCTTGTTTAACAAAGAATGTTCTCTCCTGGGCTAGAGAGACAAAAGTCCCCCGGGGCTAATGACTGTTTTCCCTCCAAAGGAGCAACCATGAGTTGCTTACTAGGCTTTGGCAGCTCTCATCAGCTGTGGCCAGGGGAATCTGAGAGGGTCCAAGCCACACAGGAAGTGTCACTTAAATGGTAGGCACAGGAGGCAAGAGATCAGGGCGACAAGTGGTGGCAGAAGGGCTGCTATTCATTAACCACCAGAACAAAAGACTAGGAGACAATAGACTGTTAATCCTACCAGCCACCAGAAGATATAAATTGCCTAACCAATATACCAGCATTTTTCAGCTCTCCTCTTTTCTTCCAGAGTTAGATTAAGGATGGGTCTAAGTCCCTTATCCCCATCCAAGTCTTTAAAACATACATTACTGAATCTTTTGGAAGTCTTAACCCTGAAAGATTTATCTCCTAAAATGGATTAGAGAAAAATACTGCCCTGAAACACCACTACAGGAGACTGGAGGGGATAGGTACATTTTGTAATTCATATTGAGAATGAATGCCTGAGTAGTGCTGTGTAGTCAGATCAAACAGAATTCTTAAAACTTATAACAGTTTCCTGACCCTTCTGAGCCCCTGCTTTTCCATCTGTAAAATGGGAATATCATGTCTTACCTCACAGAATTGCTGTGAGGTTTAAATGAAAAAAAAAAAAAAGGACATGAGGGAAGGTAGAATGAAATAAATGCTAAGTACTGCTGTCACTATTACCCACAGCACCACTTAGGAGTTTTAGCTATGGCCATGTGAATCAAGGAAATAAAACCCAATTTTCTCTAAGTTATGAATGAATTCTTTTTTGTACATGAAAGTATTTGGGGGGAGCAATAGAATTAAAGAGAGCTGATCTTAAGATACATTAAATTTCCGAGATATCATCAAGGAACTCAGACAACAGTTCTAATTTTCTTCTACTGAGAATAATGTATTCAGCAAGTGGTCAAAATTATCCCAGGTACAGTGTGGTGTCTCCTGCCAGTAGGAGTTGCTTCCCAGTTATCTTGCATCTTTTTAAATCTTGGGCCCGATAATGTCACAAACCTGCTTTAAAAGCTCTCACTACCCTTAGGAGAAATCTAAACTAAGGGCCTACTCTAAGCCCAACACTTGGGATCTAGCCCACAAACGCTTTTGTCTTCATCTTCAGCACACCTTCCTACACATCATACTGATTTCCAGGTGCACCTAACTGCTAGCAGTTATCTCTGATTCTAAACAGAAAACACAGCAGGTTAAACCTCAGAGCCTTACCTAGGTACTTTCTCTACTAAGAAAGTTCTTCTTCCCCTATCATACCCTATCCTCCCCTCAACAAAGTAAGTTACTCCTGCTTTTGTCCTATGTGCAAAAAGCTCTAATAGGTTTTAGCTCTAACCTAAAATAGCTCTAACGTGGAACAGTGTCCTCTCACCAATTCTGCTGTCAGGTCCTAGAGGGAGGGAAAAGAATCAACATGCATTATATACCTACTGCAAGCCAGGCCCCATACTGATTGCTTTCTGCTCACTATTAACAAGTTAGCCCAGGAGTTGGTACACAGCTTCATTCATTCAGAACTTACCAAATGCCTACTACACCCCACGCTCTGGCCCAAGAAGTTAGAATATGCTACTGAACAGGATAGGTACGGTTCCTGCTCTGCTCATAAAGAAAAGAGACAATCGACAAGCAAATACAAAACGTATCAGATAGTGAAAAGGGCCATAAAGAAATAAAACACAGACATGAGAAAATATGAGAGAGAGAGAGGAAGGGACACTAGATAGGTAGATCAGAGGAGGCATCTCTGAGGAGGTGACATTTAAACTGAGACATTTAAACAATGGGGAGCAAATGTACTAAACAGAGAAAACAGTAGGTGCTAAGACCAGCACATTCAATAAGTAGAATTGAAACCCGTGTAGCTGAAGGTCAGGGGAGGAAGGGACGAGGATTAGAGGAAGACAAAGGCCAGACCATAAAGAAGGTCTTTCTTCCTGTGGCTTTAAAGGAAGCTGTGTTTTACTCTAAGCACAATGAGAAGTCAATGGAAAGTCTTGAAGCTAAGGGTTGACATGGTCTGATCAGCATTTGTAAGAGGAGTACACTGCCTACTGTGTGGGGAATGAATTAGAGAGGAGTGCAAGTGGCCAGGAGAGGAATAACAATATTCAGCATTGTAAGAGTACAGCTGCCACAAGCCAGGAGTTGGCCTCAAGAGAGATTTGAAGAAGACAAAGATATCTATAGGTTTATAGGTCATGAGGATAACTAAAGGTATCAACCAGATCCAGGTTAAGGGCAGCAGAGTTAGGTTCCAACACCAGCCAAGTGGGTTTTACTTTCCAAGCTTCAGTATCCTCATCTGAAAAATAGGGCTAACACTCCCACCACATGCCCACCACTTGGAGTTATTGCATAAAATAAAATTCTTCGGGGGGGGGGGCGGGGGGCAGGGCTGAGAATATAAGACAGAAAACTGTACTTGAACAAGAATTAAATAAAATTTAAAATAAAATAAAATAAACAAATTCTTAGCAACAGGTCTGAAGTAGAGCAGGGTCTAAAATGCAAATATCCTTCCCCTCAAAAGAAAAAATATCTATTTTCTCATTTCCCTAAAAAGGAGAGTGGGAATCTGACCTATTAAGGAAAAACAGTAGCAGCCATGGTCTCAAATTCCAATCTGCTCAGCTCACATTTTAATGACAGTAGAAAGTCTTACTCAGGAGGTGAGAGAAAAGTAAAAAAAAAAAAAGCCACAATGTACTTATAACAGAAAAGTTCCTCTTCTTTCTTTCTACAATTTTATACTCTAGACCAGGACTTGACAAATTCTTGGTGGCACTGGGTATATAGGATCAGGCTAGTGCCTGAAACTTTTCTTATACTGCCACTTTACAGAGCTTCTCTGTAAAGTGGCAGTATAAAGTGGCCTGGAGAAGCATGGGGAAAAAAACTCTAGCTTTGTAGTGAAACAGATCTGGGCTGTGCTACTCACTAGCAGTCCCCTAAATTCCAATTTCCTCAACCACACTTCTTGTAGGCTTTGTTCAAGAAGTGGCAAACATGCCAGAAAAGCAATGCCAATATAGAGCTTTGTATTGGGTTGGCCAAAAATTTGTTTAGTTTTTTCTGTACAATGGCTCTAGTAGTGCTTAGTCGTCTTTAACTTCATTCAAAACAATTTTGTTAGATTGTGTTGTGACAGTTGTCATATCAGCCTGCATTTTTAAAAAAACTGATCAAAACTGGTGAATTTTTGTGCAGCCATTTTAATATTGAGGATGGAAAAAGACATACATTTTCAGCATAATGTGCTTTATTATTTCAAGAAAGTAAAACCGCAACTGTAACACAAAAACAATTTGTGCAGAAGGTGCTGTGACTGATCAAATGTGTCGCAAGTGGTTTGCTAACAGCATGGATGGAACTAGAAAGCATTATGCTGAGTGAAATAAGCCAGGTGTTGAAGGACAAATACCATATGATCTCACCTTTAACAGGAAGCTAAACAACAAAACAAACAAGCAAGCAAAATATAACCAAAGACACTGAAATAGGCTGACAGTGACCAGAGGGGAGAGGAGAGGGAATTTCAGGGGAAATAGGGGAACATATATAAAGGATACATGGACAACAACTGAGAAGGGTGGAAATGGGAGAGAGGTGGGGAGCACTGGGGGTGGGATGGGATGGGAGTAATAGACAGAAAGCTGTACGTGAAAAATAATTAAATAAAATTTAAAAAATAAATTAAAAAAGTGGTTTGCTAAATCTCATGGTACTACCAACATTTTGGCCAAATAATTCTTTGCTGTGGGGCTGTCTTATGTATTGGAAGATGTTTAACGGCACCTCTGGCCTCTATCCACTAGAAACCAATAGCAGGAGATGGCCGATACCCAAAATATCCAAATCAATAAAGATATTGGTGAAAATGAAAAATGTTTCTTTTATTTTACAGAAAAAACTAAACAGACTTTTTGGCCAACCCAATAGTTACTACTCTCAGCCAACCTTTGGAAGGTCTACAGTTAAGTTCACAGGTCAAACAGTTAATAAGGGTAAAAGCCTGGCCCCAAGCCCAGTTCTGACCCAAAAGTACATCATTTACCACTTGCCTATGCTATTTACTAAAAAACACCAAGAATTTGCATTCTCGTTTTTTTTTACCTGTTTCTTCCACTTCCAACCTAGAATGGGTCAGAGTACATGTCTTAAAATGTATTTGGATATGACCAAACAGAATTCAGTTACAAGGGGAGGGCAAAAGACTAAAGAAGATCACATATCCCTTAAGAGTCATCTGAGGACTGAAATATGGCTCTAGTAGGAGACTTTAGGCAGTGTGACCTTGGGCAGATCCCCTCTCTTCTCTGAGCCTCAATCTCCTCCCCTGTAAAATGGGGAAATTACCTCAAACTGCCTACAGCTTGGAACAGTTAAGTGGTAACAATGATCAAAGTACTTAATACTCTCATCACTGTATTATCAGACTTGGCATGCTCAGGGACTAAATAGGTTATCTGCCACCAGGCCAATAAAATCATCAATCCATGATGAACCACATCAAGGGTTCAGGTCAGAGTCCACACAGAAAACAAGCTGGGATCTGCACCCGGTCCAATCAGTCCTCCTGAGAAAATACCTCTACAAACTCCCTTCAACCTCTATCTGCCTCCTTTATAGCACCAGCAAAACAGCTGTCTGATAGCTGAGAGGGACCCAGGAGAAGGACATGCTCTATAAGCTTTTCAAGATGCCTGATGATGCAACTGGTGACAGCTGGAAACCTGCACTGGCTCCACCTCCAGCTCTCCCTGCTCATTCTCCTCCCTACCTGGAACCTTTCAAAAAATTCTTTATTTCAAATCTATGTCTAAATCACTGTTTCATCCTTTTAATTTATCTTTGAAGATACTGCTGTTGTAGAACTGAGGAGTAAACATCTTCAATAAAAAAAAGGGATCATCTCCCCAACATATATTCCCATATGTCCTTGTAGGTGTAGTGACTATCACTGAAAGAAAACACAAGGAAATGGAAAACAGAATTTAACCAGGTACTTGGGTCAGCAGTGAGGAGACTTCTTTTAGCAATATGACTTTTGTGTCATTTGCTTGTATTATTTTATCATTTTTCTCTAAAAACAACACAAGTTTTAAAGCCCTGTCCATAGACTTAAGTGTAGTAAAATGGGTTTGGAAAAGTAATCCACAAAGGTTAAGTGGCTTTCTCTGGAGACAGGAGGGGTAATTAAGGAACTTTTGTTTGATTTGTAATGTTGGCATTCTTCACAAGTAAAACATATTCGTGTACTACTTCTATAATTAAAAATAAAGTAAATGGTACAGCTTAAGAGGGCATTTTGGCAATACACATGACTAAAAATACACATGCTCTCTGCCCCCACCAGTTCAGTTCTAGGAGTTTAACCTATCGATATAATAGCACACCCATTAAAGACTTCTTTCCTAGAAAATCCACTTAAGTGCCATCAGCAAAAACTAGAAATGGCATAAATGTATAACATTAAGATATAGTTAAGATAAAGTTGGTACAAGTGTACAATGGAGTTTTATGAGAACTTTTAAAAAGAATGATGTGGCTTTATATGTACAGACAGACAGAGTTCCCTTAGAGTTCAGTACAATATTGTATATATTGCTACCATTTTGTTAAAAAAAAAAGAGCGGGAAGAAAAATAATGAGGAGGGTACAGATATACAGATATGCTTGTCTTTACGTGAGTTTTTCTGAAATAATACACAAGAAACTGGGAACAGTGGTTGACTCCAATGGGAACAAGGGGACTGGCGGACAGACAGGTGACCGGAGATCTTTTTGTGACACTTTGCTATACCCTTTTTGTAGTCTTTCAGTTTTCTCAATTTGTTCGTGCATTGCAAACACGTATCGATTTAAAAAAAATAAAAAAAACTTCTTTTTTAAGGAAAGTACCTTCCTGCTTGGTTGTGCTGTGAGGGAAAAGCTTCCAAGTCAACAGGCCTTTGAGTTTTGAGTTCCAAAGCCTCTGTTCTGTTGCTGCCAGGACCTGGAAGGCTCATGTCAGCCTCCAGGGGCCCAGTTGGCCCTATCTATTAAGTGACCTGATCTCCCTTCCGCAACAGAGGAGCCGGGCCGCTTCGCCCAGCAGCCGCGAGCTCGGCTCCCTCCCCGACCCGCGCTCACCGCCAATGATGGTCCGGATGAGGGAGGCGTGCCCGGGGCAGTCGACCAGGGTGACCTGAAGCTCCGACTCTCCGAGATCCGGGCCGGCCTCCTGCGCCAGGTCTGACGCGGGACTCGCCAACCGTAGACGCGCCGGTAGCGGCACCGAGAAGCATGAGAAACCCAAGTCGAGCGTGATGCCACGCTCGCGGCTCTGCGGCTGCTTGTCGAAAGCGGCGGTGGAGGCCGTGGTGCTCAACGCCCGCGCCAGCGCCGTTTTGCCGCTGTCGATATGACCCAGCACTCCCACATTCACATTCACCCGCCGCCCCGCCATGCCACCGCCACCCAGGACACCCGCCTTTTCGCCTCTCCTGCGGTGGACGCTGCGGTCCGACTCATTAAGCTGCCCCCCTCCGCCGCCCGCGCTCCAGGCACGCCCGTTCCGGCACCGAAGTTTCCGCCTTCCAGGCACCTGAGGGAACCACCAGACACCTTGCAGGGGCATGGGTGCCCCAGGGACCGGACTCAGCAGAAGTCACCGACTACAGGGGTGCTATTATCTGGCTCTTCCTATCTGAAGCTTGGAGGAGCCTGAGGTTGGGGAATCTCATCCATCCATCCTGCCATTCACTTCAACAAGGTACCAGGCACTATTCATTGCGTTGGGAGCTGTAAAGATCACACACAAATAGGTAGGTGAACTAATGACTGAACCAGACCGATTCAGAGAGTGATAAGCCCTCTAGGAAAAATAAAAGCAAAGATTTAAAAGGACTGGGACACCAGGGGAAGAGAGGGCAGCTACCTTACAATCAATATATAGGCTTGTCAGAGTTGCTGTTTAAGCTGAGGCTCCAAGGTTGAGAAGGAACCAGCCATGGGAAATCTAGGAGAGAGTGCTACAACACAGGAGAGAATGACTCAGGAATTCTCACCCTCGGAGTCTATAGCCTGCCTTAGGATGAGCTACAAAGCTCCATATTTTATGTAAAATATTGTTTATGCGCATGTGCTAGAGAGAGATTCCATAAATCTTACTAGATTCTCAAAGTGTCTAGAACTACTAAAAGAGTTGTCATCAACAGATTTAAGTGTCTACACTGGCCAGGCAGGTAACTCAAAGGAGAGAAATTAACAGTATTTGAGGTGTCAGAGGGTAGTAGAGACTGAAGTGGAGAGCATGTTGAGTCTAAAGGGGGAAACCATTGCTCAGTTTCAGTCAATTGACACTAGCCAGGACTAATAGCCTAACACTGCTGATCTTACCATTTTTCAGGAGAAGAGAGTATTTCTATATGAAATCTGACTTTTGCATGTCAGCAACTAATTTAGCTTTTAATTTAAACACGATTGTGGCCAAGCACAAAATTTGTTCAATTTTGCCTGGCAGCCAGTTTGCCCTCTGTGACAAGCCAGGCAATGTTCTGATGTAATCAAGCCTGTAGTAAGTGCTCCCTGATGCCTACTGTGGTCCAAGCCTTGCATTAGGAGAAGGGTTCCAGAGATGAGCAAACACAATCCAGTCCATCCTGCAGCACAGGAAGGGCACAGGCTGGGGTAGGTATGAGCCATGTGCTGCCACTTGACAAGAGGCTTGCACAGCATAAGATGAAGACTTAAGGGAGGGATTTGGGAAAGGGACACTTATATTTTTTAGGCACATGGCACTCGCTGATGAAAAAGTTGCTGCTAAGTGCATATACACACAATACCCATACTAACAACAGTCCTTATCTGGCTGGTATTCCCATCTTATAGAAGAGGAAACTGTCCCAGAGAAAGTCATTAAATCAACATATATTGAGTAGCTCTGCGCTAGGCATTGCACTAGAAGCACTGCACATCAAAGAGCCTGATATACTCTCTGTTCTTCTTGTCTAAAGGAGGGAACAAACAAGTCAACATCATCCCATAAAAGGAAGCCAATAGGAAGAAAATAGCCCAGACTTGGTGGTGAGGATGTGTCAAGAGAGACCTCTCAGAGGAATAAACTTGTAAATTAAGTCCTGAGCGAGGGAAGGACAATCTGGCTAGTGTTTACCAACCCATTTTCCTTTTTCACCTGGGAATTCAGCTAGATTGCATGTCTCAGACTCTCTTGCAGTTAGCAAGGCCATTGACTGCATTCTGGCCCATGGAAACGGGGGGGAAATGATATTGGTTACCTCCAGGCATTTGTTAGGCAATCCTCCACACTCTTTGCCCATCTGCTGGCTTAATGGTGAAAACTCCAAAGGCCAGAAAAGGGCAGAGTCTCTAGATGGAGGGAATCTGGGTCCCCATAAAGTTGTGAAGCAGAGGAACATAAAGTTTTGTCCCATGCCCAACCTTCCAACCTGCATAGGTCTGTGGTGGGGTCACAAATTTTTTCTTTAAGCAACTGATACTTGGGGCTGTAGGTTGTAGCATTACCATAAAACAGTCAGTTGGAGAATGGAGGACTCTCTCCCATCAGCCAACATGTCAGCAGAGGGAGGCTCTTACACTGAATGCAGAAAGTTAGAAATATCATGGATAGGGCCCCAAGAGTGCCAAAAGCTAGCAAAATAATTGAATAGAAAAAAGGCACCCTACTCTGGTACCAGATTGGGGGTGTGACCAGGGGAAAGCAGGCACATGTGCCATAGAAGTCAAAATGACACAGGAGGAGGTATTAGACCAAAGAGGCCTGTTAGTCTAGCCTGGGGGAAAAAGGGATTGGTTGGGAGGTGGGCCCACCTAAAGCATGCAGAAGTTAATTGGTCATTTTGAGGGAGCCCCCAGTCCATCCCAAGCTCAAGCTATTATAATATCATGGTAACAAAGACACTCTCCTGCCCACCTGGTGTTGCACTTGCCTGTGAGTTCATGTGCTCTCTCCCCTAGGAGCATGTGATCATATGGCCCTAGCCATGTGATTGTATGGCCCATGGTTGTGTGGGCTCCACACTCAGGCTCCAGGAGGGAGCCTGAAATGAACAACCAGGAACAAGCTAAGTTACCTGGATGGGGACTAAGGCTGCTCAGCAGTTGACTGGAGGCTACAAAGAACTATACTTTAAAATGGAGCAGGAATTCTGGACACTGGCTTTTGTCTTGGCCTTGCTGAGGACATTGATGGAGTTTTCCATGGAAGAAAGATGAGATGGTCCTACAGACAAGAGTCCACCATTCCCCCAGATTGTGCAGCACCTGAATAAAAACTCTTTCCCTTTGCACCAGTACCTGCCTCACAAGTTTGGCTTTTGTAGTGGCTAGCAGCCAAACCTCCATTTTATTTGGTTACAGTAGCAGTTAACGGCCTGTTATACCTAAGAGCTGCCCAGTGGAGGGACTGGAATTAACCTATGTCTTTATGTCTTCAGCTTTAATGACCCTCCCTCCAGAATGGCTCCAAGACTGGTCCTACCCCACCAGCAGCTTGGAGCATGAGCCCCATAGGGAGTCCAACCCTGTATCTAAAGGGTCAAGGAGATGGAAGCTCTGGGGTTGTCTGAAAGTCAACCATATTCAGACTATATCCCTGGGGTCAACTGAATAGCAGTAAGAAATTGGACAGGACTGGAAAATGCTGAGGTTTCTGTGCTATGGGCAGCCTCCCTCCACCCATGTGTCTTCATTTCCCCATCTTGCAAATAGGAAACGATAAAAATATGTCTTCCACTTTTAAAATTTTAGTGGTAAAAGCAGTAGACCTCTTCTTTTTTAATCTTCACCTGGGGATATGTTTGTTGACTTAGAGAGGATGAGAGAGAGAGAGATGTTGCTGTGAGAAACATCGATTGATTGCCTCCTATACACAGTCCAACCAGGGATGGAACCCACAGCTAGGTAAGTGCCCTGACCAAAAATTGAACCCACAACCTTTTGGTGTAAGAAATGATGGCTCCAACCAACTGAGTCACCCTGTCAGGGATAGACCTCTTTTTGAGGGAGGCTTAGTGAATAGGTAATAGAAGGAACTGTGTACCTTTGAAGAATATTTCCCACTGACTACACTTGGTGATGAATTGGAGGTGCAATGAGGGAGAAGGAGGTATTTGGGATTATCCTCCAGTTTACACCTTTAGACATTTATTCCTTCATTTACTCAATCAGCCAACCAATATTAACTGAGTAACTGCTCTGTGGTAGGTATGCTTCTTGCCAGGGTACAACAGTGACTAAGACAAAGAAATAAAGTGGTTGAAAATGGCTGGTGGAGGGGAGCACACTCATCAACAAAGAGGCATTTGAGCTGACAAAGACATAATGAGAAGGGCTAGCCAGGCACAGAACCGAGGGAAACTGAGGAAAGAATGTGCAGGAGAGAGGGAATGGTGGGGAGACCCCAAGCAGCAAAAAACTGGGCCACATGGTATGGTGGTAAGATGGGAGGAGAAATTGCAGGAAAACCTTACTCTGAAAATGTCTTTCCTGGTATGATTTTAGCCTGACAATGTAGCTTTCTAGACCAGGAGTATCAAACTCATTTTCACCGGGGAGCTACATCAGCCTCGTGATTGCTTTCAAAGGGTGACATGTGTAATTTTAGGACTGTATAAACATAACTGCTCCTTAACTAGGGGCAAGGAGCTCACCCTACCACGAGGTAGAAACAAGGTGCCAGGCCAGATAAAACAAGGTAGTGGGCCAGATTCAGCCTGAGGGACTTGTGTTTGCCACCTGTATTCTAGACCATCAAAGACAGAAGCTCTGAAGGACCTGTCAAAGGCTGTGATGTTGTACTTTGTTAAAAAACTATATATATATATGGTCTTCATCCTTGTTCCTGGCACAGAGTTCCAAAAACCCTTGGAGTTTCTTATGAGGAAACTAAGATGTATTAGTCATGTTAATGAAACTTTGGGGGGGGGTTTCCTCTTTGTTTTGGGGTTTTTTTCAAGTACACTTGTCTCCATTTTCCCTCTACCATGCCCTCCAGGTCCATCCATGCTGTTGCAAAGGGTAGGAGCTCCTTCTTTCTTTCTGCTGCGTAGTACTCCATCATGTAAATGTACCATAGTTTCTGATCCACTCATTTACTGGTGGGCACTTAGGTTGCGTCCAACACTTGGCACATGCCTGGGTTGCAGGCCATATCACTAGTATGGGGTGTGATAGAGGCAACCATACATTGATGTTCCACTCCCTCTCTTTCTCCCTCCTTTCCCATCTCTCTAAAAATAAATAAATAAATAAAATTTAAAAAGGCACTCCCCTTTTATCTATATGCTTAAACAGCACAGAATACACACAGAAGCATAACAGTGAATCCAGGAAGGACCCAGAGCTCAGTGTTCTTACTTCTCTTTACACTCACTCCCTGGTGGTCTTTCCTGTCTCATGGTTTTAAGAGCCATCAACTCTCAAATGTAGGTCTCTACCCAGACCTCTCTCCTAACTTCAGGTTCATACATACAACTTGGATGTTTAACAGATGTTGTGAACCACTCGGCCTGGTTTCAGGAATTGTAACTACTCACCATGGCTAAGGATGAGAGAGCAACCTCCAGAATGCGAGCCATAGGAGACAAGTCTTGTCTCTGGTAGCATATGCTGTCTCAGTTTCCTCTCCCTGCCCCCAGAGCATGGTCGGTGTTGATTATGGGTAAGTCTCCTCACAGGGAGGAGCAACCTAAGCCAGATATGATCACTTGGGAGGCCATCATGGAAGGACTCGGGGAGCTGCAAAAAAGAGTGAGCAATGGACCCTTTCCCCTTGGCTATGTGACATAGCCCGAGTCCCCATGTCCTCTGGGAGAAGCGCTTCCTGGCTCTAATCCACTTAAGCCTGAATACCTGATGGAGAGGGATACAGCTAGAGCGGATCCTGGGGAAAAATCTGGCATCACAAAGAATTCCTAAAAAACCTGTGAAACCTGCTCTGCTAAGAGTGCTTTCATTCATATGTTAAGGGTCCAAGCAGGAAACCCTAAAGTTTCAGCAAAACCCCCTTCCTGACAGATACTGACTCAGACTAAGCCCTCAGATTTATTTGAAATGTTATCTACTGTTTAATTCTTGCTGCCCTGTATTACTGTGTATTACAACCCAATAAAGGCCCCTGGAGGAAGGGGCTCAAGGCCCTTTTCCTCTGAGAAACTGGCCACCTCTCTTCCCCAAGCAGATCATGTCTTGGTAGTGTTTACTTTCATCCATGGCAGATGGGGGTACTTGTGGGAAAAGTTACCCCTACAAACAGACATCTCAAATTTCATGTCCTCATTCCACCAACTTCCCCTATCACAGTTGATGAAAACTACATTCTCCCAGTTCCTCAGTCAGTAAACCTGATTCAATCCATGAGTCCCCTCTTCCTTTTATATCCCACATTCAATTCATCAACAAATCCCATTGGTTTCACCCTTAGAATGCAACCAAATCTCACTATCTGCACTGTTAGCACTTGCTCCAAGATATCATCTCTTACCTGGATGACTACAACAATAGAATTCACTCTTTATGGTTTATGGTTCTACGAACTTTGGAAAATCCACAGAGTCATGTATCCACCACTATAATCAAGACACAAAACAGTTCCACAACCCTTCCCTAGAACATCATGTAAATGGAAGCACATAGTGGATAGCCTTTTAAGTCCATCTTCTTTTTTAAATTTTATTTATTTGATTTTTAGACAGGGGAAGGGAGGGAGAAAAGGGAGAGAACCATCAATGTGTGGTTCTCTCTTGAGTGCTCCCCACTGGGGACCTGGCCCACCACCCAGGCATGTGCCTCAACCGGAAATTGAACCACTGACCCTTTGGTCCGCAGGTGGGCACTCAATCAACTGAGCCACACCAGCCAGGGCGAGTCCACCTTCTTTCACTTAGTGTAACGCATTTGAGATTCATCCATACTGTTGCATATAACTACAGTGCATGCTCCTTTTTACCACTGTTTAGTATTCTGTTGTATGGATAGATCATCATTGCTTTATGCCTTCACCTGCTGAAAGACATTTGGGTTGTTTCCAGTTTTTTTGGCTATCACAGATAAAGCTGCTCTATGTATTGGTTTCTCTGTGAACATGTCTTCATATTACTTGGGTCAATACCTAGGAGTAGGATTGCTGGGTCATATGATAAGTATATTTAAACTTTATAAGAAGCCGCTAAACTGTTTTTCAGAATGCCTGTTCCATTTTCCATTTCCCAGCAATATATGAGTGTTGTTTTGTTTTAATTTTAACCTTTCTAATAGGTGTGTAGTGGTAGCTCACTGATATTTTGATTTACTGAAATAATTTCTCTACATCAGCTCTTGCTTTCCTGCAGCCTGTTCTCCACATAAAAACCAGAGCAGTGCTTTTCACACATACATTATACCATGTTATGCTTCTCAAAACCCTCCACTGTTTCCCTATCTTGAGGCATAATAGTGAGAAGCTAGGAAAATTTCTGGGCAAGTGGAATGGGGAAACTGAGGCAAGATAATTAAGCAAGGCCAAGCAATTTGAACAACTTATAGCCAGCTAGTGAATTGCAAGACTTTATCTTCCCTTACCAAGGACACTTAAGAGTGTATACCTCTCCTCTTTGGCCAGCGAATATGAGCTTAAATCACCTTGGTCAGGGAAATACAGAAGAGACCAAATTAATGCTGTTTGTGCCAGCTAAACCCAAAGATAGTTAAAGTCAGGGGAACAAATAACAAAGACCTAATTCAGCCAGACAGACCCAAGATATAATTAAAACAGTAAAGCAGACCAAAGAATAATCCCAAATTCCCTATGCTCATTCTAATGCATCAGCATATTAAAAATGCACCTGGAAAACTGATGGCTATTCTGTTGAAACCCTCCCCCAAGATTTTCACCAACAGAAGAGAGAGAAAACCCCCAAGACAAAGACCAGATGTGGGCTCCCTAGAGCATGCCCATGACTCTTCTTGGGCATGAACTTTTTATTTTCTCCTAAGCTCTAAGGGCCCCCATGAGACTTGCAACCAGGGGAGCAGTGGGCAGTGGCAGCTCGTCCCAGCTTAACCCCTGTTCCTGCCTCCAAGGCCTCCTTTTTCTCAGACTCCACAGTGAGCTGACAAAAGCCTGCCCAGGCTCACTTCTTTCTATAACGTTTCTAGGGAGCCAAAACAGAGCACTGCCTAGGTTCTCTTCTGTTGCTTCTTCTACCCTAGGTCCTTCATTTTACAATCCCCAACTTTAATAAACATACTCTCAAAATCATATGGACTAGTATTGTGAAGTTTCTCCTGCTTCAAGTCAAGAACCCACACAGTGTAGGCTGGCCTGAAGCAGACCCACTCTGGCCTGTCTGGTAACAATGTCACCCAGAGTAAGAGCCAAAGTCCTCACTGTGGTCACAGCAGTCATAGCAGTCACAGGGCCTTGCAGTCCTCACCCACCATCTTCTATCTCTGAACTATCTCCTACTTTTTCCTGATTCCAGCTCCACTGTTCTCCTTGCTGTTACTGAAAGCCATCAAGTATGGACCAACACAGCCTGGAACATTCTCCATCTCCCTTATCTGTTCATTTTTTCTTCTGCACATATCAGCCTTTAACATACTTTATCATTTAGTCCCTTCTTATGCTCATTACTTACTGTCTCCCCTCCAGGTGTTTAAACTTGGGATACTGAAGTATCCTAAGACCACTGTCAGTGTACTGTCTCATACAGTGCACATAAGGTGGCACTAAATAAATATCTCCATGAGGGGAGCCAGTAGGCTGGAGGGAGAGAAGAAGACATTCCACTCGAAACACATTGGTATTTTTGCATTTAAAAAATGTCCTAAAGGCATCAATGGGACTAAGATCCATTAGTTTTTAAGCCCTGGTGAGAAAATCATAAATTCTTTTCTTGCTGTTGCCTGGGAATAGATTTCTCACTGCAGTCCACACCATCACTCTTTTCTTGAGCCACCCTGAACCTGTGTGACCCTGCAAGTAGATAGTGCTGATCTACCCTGCCTTACACTTGCCCACTAGCTGCTCCCTTTGCCTGGCATGCCTTCTAGAAGACTCTTTCATGTCATATCCTACATTAGTCACAATTTTTTAAGGGTAAATGACAGAAAGCCAACATTACACTGACTAAGCAAAAAAGGAAACACACTGGCCCATGGT
Organism: Sturnira hondurensis; assembly: GCF_014824575.4. NCBI lineage: Eukaryota > Metazoa > Chordata > Mammalia > Chiroptera > Phyllostomidae > Sturnira > Sturnira hondurensis. The sequence goes on along the minus strand of NW_028074169.1, from coordinate 1,619,118 downwards.
ACAGTTACAAGCACAGACTCTGGCAGCAGACTGCTTGTGCTTGAATCCCGCCTCCACCATCTGAAAACTATGTTGTCTTGAGCAAGTTATAAAAACCTTTTTGTGCTTCAGTTTCATTTGTAGAGTAGAAGAACATCATAGTTCCTAGTTCACAGGGTTGCAAGTATTAAATGAACTGATCTTTGTGTAACACTTAGAACGATGCCTGGTATATGGAAAGTGCTATATCAGTGTTTTGTTAAATTAAATAAATAAACCTAACTAAAAAGTCCAGGAGAAGAGATAGTTACTCTCAGAGCCTCATCCAGGGCTCAGATGATGACACAATGGCACCAACTTTGTTTCTCTTCATATCTATGTTCCCCCTTCCTCTAGGTTGCTTTCATTCCCAGGCGGGCTCTCTCCTCATGGTGACAAGAGGTGCCAGTACCTCCAAGTTTACAACCTCGGCAACTGTACATAATTCCCACTTTAAGTCATTGTCTTTGATGAAGTTGTGTGCCACCCCCACCCAACCAAGCAAAGAAATACACTACATGCTCTGCCTAGCCAGGCATAAGTCATAAACTCACTCTGAGTGCCAGAAGAAAAGTATGAGGAAGGGAAGGGATTCCCTGTAAAAACTAGAGTAGTGTTACCAGCAAAATCCAAGTCACATGACTCCCCTCCATTGTATCTTTTGTCTCTATCCTGGCATGTACCACACTGGGTCAAATTTGCTTTATACCAGGCTAATGCTCTGGTGCTTTCTCCTAGCCTAGAAGGCTAAGAATGCCTTATACATCTCTGATTGCCTGGGGACTAGCACATGCAAATGCTCCATAACTTTTTTTTAAGTGAACTCGCCCCGAAACCTCCAGCCAAGAAATAGCTCCTCTGCAGCAGACTCCTGGGTCCCATAGTCCCACAGGCTGTGCATGGTCCCTGAAAAATGATTGACAGGAAACCGTCTGCAGAAGTGTGATTATTTGGAACTTGTTCTTAATGGGATGCTGTTTTCATGTAGTTCAAAGTCCTTTACAAATAGCTAATAATTAATTCAACTTCATTAAAGCCAATTAATCTAGGATTAATTATAAATTTACCCAGAGGTAGTTATTATACTTTGCTCTTTGATTTGAGTTTTGGCTTTAAAGATCCTTTTAGGTGTGAAATGGAAATTTCTCTTTTCTCTGAGGATATCTACCTTGCCAGTGATTGTTAACCATGTACCTTCCTCCATATGTCCCATACTAACCTCAGATAGGATTGTCACCCAGGCCACCAGCCATGCTTCATGGCATTTCCAGCATTAAACAGATCTACTGGTGCCATCTTAGCCACAGGATAAGGAAAATGATGTCCTGGCAAGAACTGATCCCATGAAGGTTCAAATCATGGCCCTACCTCATGGTGACTGTGTGACTCACCATTTCTTCCATCTGAATGTAGGTTGATATTGTACAAGATCATTTTGGTATATAATGGTCAGTATCCAGTCCCTCTTCTTCTGTAACGCTCTCAATTCTCCTTGGAGGCATCTCACTTCCTTTCCTATTGGTCGCTTTGGGTGCTGATTCCACTCTAGCACCAGGGATGAATCTGAGATTTAAGTCTCAGGTTCACCCCTGCCTTTGAAATTTGTTTGTTAGTGAGCCACTAGCCTTTGAAATTTGTTTGTTAGTGAGCATGTGATCCAAGTTAGCACAATCAGAGAAAAACCTGGAATTTTTTCCAGGACAAACAATACAAAAATGTGCCCTCTGATACTGGATCTGATAAATCAGTTTGGGCTGTGATGGGACCCCAGAAAGGGAGCCTGGCCCTGTCAGAATAATGGCCCTTCAAAGATGTCCATGTCCTGGAACCTGTGAGTATGTTACCCTACAATGGTAAGAGGGACTTTGTGGGTATGACTTAGTGAAGGTTCTTAAGATATGGAGATTATCCTGGACAATCCTGTAGGCCAGATATAATCACAAGTCTCCTTATTAGACGGAGGCAGGAGGGTCAGAAGCAAAGAGTAAGACTCTACCACCCATTACTCTATTTTAAGATGAAAGGTCATGAACCCAGGAATGTACCTGTTGAACCTAAAAAAGAAAAGACAGTGGATTCTCCCCTAGAGCCTTCTTTGGAGTTCCTGGAAGTGCCCTGTTTCTGTTTAAAAGGCATGACAAAATTAACCCCTTAGGCCAGAATACATACACAGAAGGCAAGTATTAAAAGAGGAAGTTCATGTCTTTATACCCCAAAGCTCTAATACCATTTTCTGTGGCCCTCCCAGTGCTAGAGCCCCTTGTAAAGGGTCTCATTTAATTCTGTAATTTAATCTCATAAGTGGTTGTTGTGATTGCTGTTTTATAGCAGAAGTATGTGAACCTACAGAGATAACTGCTCAGAAAAGGTCACATTTGAATCCATGTTGTCTATAAAGAAATAGGAGACTTCCGTGCTGCCTGAAGCACAGGGCCCATTCATTCCCCGCCAGCTGATCCTTGTTTTATATTAGGTTTCCTCAATCCCAATGATAAACCATCTTTATAATTTATGTACTATCCAGGTGTCACCTGACTTATTATTTTTCTTTAAATTGACCAGCTTTTTGGTTTTTTAAAAAATATATTTTATTGATTATACCATTACAGTTGTTCTATTCCCCCCCTTCATTCCCCTCCACCAGCACACTCCCTCCCCCACCATTCTCCCCCCCTTAGTTTATAACCACGTGTCTCAAGTTCTTTAGATTCTATATTTCCCCCACTATTCTTGCCCTCCCCCCTATCTATTTTCTACCTACCGTCTATGCTATTTTCTGTGCCTTCTCCCCCCTTCTCCTCCTCCCACTCCCCTGTTTCTAACCCTCCATGTGTTCTTCATTTCTATAGTTCCACTCCTGATCTAGCTGTCCTCTTGGTTTGCTTTTGTTTTAGGTGTGGTTGTTAATAACTGTGAGTTTGCTGTCCTTTCACTGTTCATATTTTTCATCTTCTTTTTCTTATATAAGTCCCTTTAGCATTTCATATAATAAGGGCTTGGTGATGATGAACTCCTTGAACTTGACCTTATCTGAGAAGCACTTTATCTGTCCTTCCATTCTAAATGAAAGTTTTGCTGGATAAAGCAATCTTGGCTGTAGGTCTTTGGATTTCATGACTTGGAATACTTCTTTCCAGCCCCTTCTTGCCTGTAAGGTCTCTTTTGAGAAATCCGCTGACAGTCTGATGGGTACTCCTTTGTAGGTGACTGTCCCCTTATCCCTTGCTGTTTCTAGGATTCTCTCCTTCATTTTAGTCTTGGCTAATGTAATTATGATGTGCCTTGGTGTGTTCCTTCTTGGGTCCAACTTCTTTGGGACTCTCTGAGCTTCCTGGATTTCCTGGAAGTCTATTTCCTTTGCCAGACTAGGGAAGTTCTCCTTTATTATTTGTTCAAATAAGTTTTCCACTCGTGGCTGTTTCTTTCCCCCTTCTGGTACCCCTATAATCTGGATGTTGGAATGTTTAAAGATGTCCTGGAGGTTCCTAAGCCTCTCCTCATTTTTTTGAATTCTCATTTCTTCATTCCTTTCTTGTTGGACGTTTTGTTCTTCCTTCTGGTCCATTCCATTGATTTGAGTCCCCATTTCCTTTCCATCACTATTGGTTTCCTGTGCATCTCCCTTCATTTCAATTAGTTTAGCCTTCATATGTTCCTCTAATTTGTGACTTTGTTCCTCTAATTTGTGACTATAATCTACCAGTTCTGTGAGCATCCTGAGAAATAGTGTCTTGAATTGTGCTTCTGAGAGGCTGGCAATTTCTCGGTCGGTTAGAGTTATTGGCTCTGGGACTTTGAGTTCTTCTTGCACCATCTTTTGGGTTGTTCATGCCTGTTCCATAGCAGGATCAGAGCCCTAAAGTGTTCACTAGAACCGGGCAACTAAGTCGCTGGGTTGTGACGCTGTATGTGGGGGCGGGGTCAAAGAGGGAGTATGGCGTCCTGTCCGCAGCCTGCCGCCACGGCCCTCACCGGTGCCGCAGTTGCTGCCGTCACCGGGCTCACGCGTTTCGCCCCACTGCACGAAAGTGTGCCACCGCCGTCAGCCCTCGCCCCCTGGGGCCTGCGTGGTCTGTCTCACTGTGCGTGAATATGCACCCGCGGTCTGCCCCGCACCCCAACTGGTTCCCGTCTGCCAGCACGCCTGGGTCAGGGGCCCTGTCCTGCCTGACCCTGCTCGCTGCTAGCTCCGCCCCTCTTACCGTCCCCGTTGAACGGTTAGATGTAGTTGGACTTCCATATGATTCAATTTTCTGTCCTTTGGTTGTGTCTTTGTTTCTCCAAACCTTTGTTGTATTCAAACTCGGTTGTGGGAGAAGGCACAGTGTTTCCACCTATACCTCTATCTTGGCGGAAGTCCTAGCCAGTTAGCTTTAAAAAGTGACTCCTTTTGCCCTGGCTGGCGTAGCTCAGTGGCTTGAGCTTGGGCCTGCGAACCACACGATCGTGGTTCGATTTCCAGTCAGGGCACATTCCTGGGTTGCAGGCCAGTTCCTAGCTAGGGGACTCATGAGAGGCAACCATACATTGATATTTCTCTCCTTCTCTCCTTCCCTTCCCCTCTAAAGATAGATAAATAAAATCTTTTTAAAAAGTGACTCCTTTAATTGAAGGAGAAATAAGTTTTGGCTTATTTGATTCTGATTTGTTTGCATCTTGTGGACCATAGTTCTGAAGTGCACTCCAGACATTGGGAATTATCCTGTTTATAATAATCACAAGTAGTCTCCCTGGTGTCCTGTATTCTCGCAAAAGTTTGAAATACATGTTTGCATCCAGTAACCATCAAGCAATGATCTTCCTAAGGCTAGACCACCAGAAAAGTAACAAAGACAGTGACCAACTCAAAAAATGTTACCCCAATGTCCTGACTTGTGAATACCAGAGATTCAGCAAAATGTTACCATGACCCGTAAATACCACATGGGGATTCAGCAAAAAAACTGTGAGAACTTCAAAGTGATAGCTGGCAGTAATGCTAGTGCCTTAAATTTTGATCACATCTCTGTTTGACAATCTGACTTAAAGGCAGGTGATGCGGGAGAATTATGAAAAACAAGACAACACTTCTAAAAGTGAGTCACTTACGCTAAGCCCCAAGTCACCAGAGACTTTAAAAGTTTTTTTTAAATAATTAACTTATTTTAGAGACAGGGGAAGGGGGAAAGAGAGGGAGAGAAACATCCATGTGAGAGAGAAACATTGATCAATTACCTCCTTAAAGCACCCCAACCTAGGACCTCGGACCTAGGCATGTGCCCTGACCGGGCATTGAACTGGGGACCTTTCACTTTGGAGGACAACCCCCAACCAACTAAGCCACACCAGTCAGGGCAAGACTTGATTAGTTTTTGGCTCTTCCAAAAATGGAACCGTAAACCAATCAATCAGGAATTGACTGATAAGCACTAGTTAGGTAATCTGCTTGATACACCCCTTGCAATCTCCTAAGAGAAAGTGACCTTGCAATAACCAATTTGCTTTTTTGCTCAGTATAACGTCCTGGTTCCTTCTTCTTCTTTGTATAAAAGTCTTTTGTTTTATACAGCTCCTTACTATCCACTAATTGGATGTTACTCAATTCATGAATCACTGAATAAAGCCAGTAAGATCTTTAAAATTTACTTGAATTTTGTTTAACATTACAAAGGATATTAAAAGATATGAACCAACATCCAGATGAAGAGATAGATAGGGCAACAAAAGAGGAAAGAGCTTGGAGCTTTCATGTTCTCTGAGCATGCTACTCTCCCCAAATCTCCATATGTTACCAACGTATAAAGTTCTGTGAACCCCATCCTTTTGAGTATTTATGAAGGCTTCATTACACAGGCTTGATTAATTAAATGATTAACCACTGGTGACTAATTAACCCAGCCTCCAGCCTCTCTCCCTTCCCTGGAAGTCCCAGGTGCGGATGGGGACTGAAAGTTCCAACCCTTTAATTACATGGTGGTTTCTCTGGGCAACTAGCTCCCATCCTTATGTATTTGTCTAAAAGCGACATCATTAATATAATAAGAAATACCACTTCCACCAAGATGGGGGCACAGGTGGAAACACTGTGCCTTCTCCCACAACCAAGTTTGAATACAACAAAGGCTTAGTAAACAAAGACACAGCTAAAGAAAAGAAAATTGAACTATACAGAAGTCCGACAACAACGAACCATTCAACCGGACTGGTAAGAGGGGCGGAGCAAGCAGCAGAGCAGGGTCAGGCACGAAGGATCCCCCGACCCCAGGCACCCAGGCACCCAGGGTAGCATCGGGCGTACCCAGTGAGGGCGCAAGGCCGCAGGCTGACTGCGGTCACACATTCACGTGCAGATAAACCAGCAAAGGAGTGAGCAGTGAGACTGGCCGTGCAGGCCCCAGTGGCTGGAAGCAGCAGAGGGGACCTCCATTGCTCCTCTTGGACCCCACCCCCATGTACAGCATTACAACCCAGAGACTGAGTGGCCTGGCCCTGGTGAACACCTAGGGCTCTGCTCCTTATACAAAACAGGTACGAACAGTCCAAAATATGGCTCAAGAACTCAAAGCCCCAGAGCCGATAACTCTAAGTGACCAGGAAATAGCCAGCCTCTCAGATACACAGTTCAAAACACTGGTCATCAGGATGCTCACAGAACTGATTGATTATAGTCACAAATTAGAGGAACATATGAAGGCTAAACTAATTGAAATGAAGGGAGATGTTCAGGAAACCAATAGCGATGGAAAGGAAACTGGGACTCAAATCAAGGGGGTGGACCAGAAGGAAGGAAGAAATGACCAAACAGAAAAAGGTGAAGTTACAAGAGTTCCAAAAAATGAGGAGAGGCTTAGGAACCTCCAGGACATCTTTAAACGCTCCAACATCCGAATTATAGGGGTACCAGAAGGGGGAAAGAAAGAGCCACAAGTGGAAAGCTTATTTGAACAAATAATAAAGGAGAACTTCCCCAGTCTGGCAAAGGAAATAGACTTCCAGGAAATCCAGGAAGCTCAGAGAGTCCCAAAGAAGTTGGACCCAAGAAGGAACACACCAAGGCACATCATAATTACATTAGCCAAGACTAAAATGAAGGAGAGAATCCTAGAAGCAGCAAGGGATAAGGGGACAGTCACCTACAAAGGAGTACCCATCAGACTGTCAGCAGATTTCTCAAAAGAGACTTTGCAGGCAAGAAGAAGCTGGAAAGAAGTATTCCAAGTCATGAAATTCAAAGACCTACATCCAAGACTGCTCTATACAACAAAACTTTCATTTAGAATGGAAGGACAGATAAAGTGCTTCTCAGATAAGATCAAATTCAAGGAGTTCATCATCACCAAGCCCTTATTATATGAAATGCTAAAGGGACTTATCTAAGAAAAAGAAGATAAAAAATGAACAAAGCAAGAGGACAGCTAGATCAGGAGTGAAACCATAGTAATGAAGAACACATGGAGGGTTAGCAACAGGGGAGTGGGAGGAGGAGAAGAGGAGAGAAGGTACAGAGAATAAGTAGCATAGATGGTAGGTAGAAAATAGATAGGGGGGAGGGCAAGAATAGTGGGGGAAATATAGAATCTAAAGAACTTGAGACACGTTGTCATAAACTAAAGGGGGGGAATGTGGGTGGGAGGGGTGTTCAGGGTGGAGGGTAATGAAGGGGGGGAATAGAACAACTGTAATGGTATAATCAATAAAATATACTAAAATAAAATTTAAAAAAGACTAAGCAGAAACTATCAGCCTGAGGGCCATGAGAACAAAACAAGCTTAAATAAGATGGAATCAGAGAGAGACTAAGCTTTCCCTCTGTTACAGTTCTTTTTTGTTCATTACTTAAGTCTTGAGGGAAATACGGCAATCTGTAAATATATACAATTTTTATAAATAAATAAGTAATAATAAGAAAAAAAAGAAATACCTTTAAAGATCTTATCACTTAGAAAATTCCAAAGTAGGTTTTAGGAGCCAGAAACACAGACAAAAAACACATATATATTTCTTATTATAAATTATAATATCACAGCTACTGTGAATAACGCTGCTAGGAACATTGGTATACAAATATCTGAGTCCCTAGTTTTAGTTCTTTGGAGTATATCTAGACGTGAAATTGCTGAGTTATATGGTAAATCTGTGTTTAACTTACTGAGGATCAAAGAAACTATTTTCCACAGTAGCTGCACTCTTTCACATTCCTACCAGCAATACATAGGGGTCCAATATCTCCATATCCTTCTCAGTATTTTTCTTTTTAAAATTATAACCCTATGAATAAGTATGAAGTATATGTCATTCTTTTTTATCCTCACCTGAGGATATGCTGACTGATTTCAGAGAGAGGGAAAGGGAAAGAAAAAGAGGAGAGAAACCTTGATGTGAGAAACACCGATTGGCCGCCTTTCATATGCACCCCAATGGGAAGCCAAACATGCAACATAGGCATGTGCCCTGGCCAGGAATCACACCCATGACTCTTCCATTTTCAGGAAGAGGCCCACAAACTGAGATACACTGGTCGGGGCTCATTGTAGTTTTGATTTGCGTTTCTTTAAGGTCAATGATGTTGAACATTTCTTCATGTACTTATTGGCCATTTGCTTATCTTCTTTAGAGAAATATCTAACAAGTCCTGTGCTCATTTGTAAAGTGGGTTGTTCTTTTTTGTTTAAACGTAGTAGTTCTTTATATATTCTATACTTTAAAGCCTCATCAGATGTATAATTTGCAAATATTTTCTCTCATTCTGTGGATTATCCTTACAGTCTCTTGAGAGATAGTGTCCTTTGATGCATGAAAGTTTTTAATTTTGATGAAGTCCAAATTATCTAATTTTTTTCTTGTTGTAAGTGCCTTTGGTGTCATATTTAAGAAACCATTGCCAAATCAAAGGTTATAATGATGTACCCCTACATTTTCTCTTAAGGTTTTTATAGCTAAGGGCTTAAAAGCAGGTTTTTTATCCATCTAATTTTGTATGTTGTACAAAATAAAGGTCTAACTTCTCCCTTTTGCATAAGAATATTCAGTTTTCCAAGACTATTTGTTGAAGAGACCGTCCTTTCCCCATTTTATGGTCTTGACACCCTTGAAAGTATGTGAGGGTTAATTTCTGGGCTTTGTATTCCATTCTTTCGGTCTGTATCTCTATCCTTATGTTAGTACTGCACTGTTTTGATTACTGTAGATTTATAGTAAGTTTTGAAATCATGAAGTAGGAGGCTGCCAACTTTGTTTTTCTTTTACAAGATTGTTTGGCTTTTTGGTGTATTTTGAAATTTCATATGAATTTTAGGATGGGTTTGTCCATTTCTGCCAAAACCAGTAGTGTGCATTTTAAAATGGGAAAGATTATATGTATTTATATCCTGGTTTTTGTGTTGATTTTGTATTCAGCAACTTGGCCCTAACAGTTTGTGTGTGTGTGTATTCTTTAGGGTTTTCTATATATTGAAGTAGGTTATCTAAGAACAGAGATAGCCTTTATTCCTTTTCAATTTGGGTGTCTTTTATTTATTTTTCTTGCCTAATTGTTCTGGATAAAACTTCCAATACTATGTTGAATAGAAGTGCCAAAACCAGGCATCCTTATCCTGTTCCTGATCTTAGGGTAAAAAAATTTCAGTTTTTCATTGTTAAATATAATACATTTTAATATGAAAAAGATTGAGTATGTTTATATTATGTGGGGAATTATCAGGGAGAATAGATGGAAATATGGAAAATGATCAAGGAGAATAGATGGAAATTCAGGAAAAGTAGGATAATGGGTAGAGTGAGGTCTCTGAGAACGAATGGACCCCAGATTGTTATCTGAAACCCAGTTAGTAGGGTTAGTTTAACTAGGAGGAAGTTCATGTCTGTTTTTGAGTTAGGAAACAAGGATAAGCCAGCAGTGGTTGGCAGACAGAAGCTCAGAATGAGGAGTAAGAGTTGTTTCCCAATGTATATGCTCCCCTTTTTCACACAGGAATAGAATTTTTAGTGAGGCATGTATCTTTCCAGCTCCAGACTACGTTTCCCAGCATCCCTGGCAGCTATTTGATCAGGTCTGACCATTGGGATATGAATAGAAATGATTGTGCAACTTGAGGTCAAGGTTCAAGGAAAGGAGCATACCCTCCCTTCTTCCTTTTCTTCTTGCTGCTTCAAATACACCTTTCAGGGGGAGCTTGAGCAACCATCTTGGACCATGGGATAGAAGCTGTGTGTGAGAATGGCACAGTAACATGACAGAGGAAGAGAGATCCTTAATAATTATAGAGCTCACTAGGTAGAATACCTGCTTGGACTTTATGTGAGAAAAAGTAATTTCTATCCTGTTTGTTAACTATTACTTTGTATCTCTCTGTGGCTGCAACCAAGTTAATATCCTAACTAATATAATAATAGTTGGGCAGCTCTGAGTGCTCAGCTGAAGCTGGAAACAATAACCATGAAATGGTTTCATGGAGCTACTGAACAATTATCTGCTGACATATATAGCAGCCTTCATGAGGCAGTGGAGAAGGCAGAGGTAGGCTTGACCTGGGCTTGTGGGTTCAAAGGTCAGGTGTGAAAGTCGTCAAGTCCAGGAGGGAGCAAATGGTTGGAAATCAAGTGACTGAGGAGCTTACTTGTACTGGAGAAAAGAGGAGGGAATGGATTGGAGGTGAAAGAGCCAGGGTCATAGGAGTGAGAGAATGAAAGAGTTCGCAGTCCTGGGGTTTTCACACAGTACAATTCTGAAATGTAGCAGTCCACACAATTACTTGCATTTGTATCATTATGTTGATAAAGATTTTCATAACCTACAGATAAAAACCTAAATCAAACCATTTTAAATCCCAATGTCAGTGCCGTATTACATTGCTAGTAGAGCAAGGCTGGATCAGGGAATGTAAAAGATTTTATGAGGAATTTCTGTCAGCTTTCCTCTGCTGTATTGGCTTCATTCTCAGGCAGAGTCTTCCCATGAAGTAGGCAAAGATGACCTGGAAAATATAAAAGTACCAGGACTGTCCTTGGACTCTCCACTCACATTCCCAAACCAATCTCCTTGTCCAGGAGGATGGGATACTTTGATAGGCTAGGCCAGATTCTCGGTCCATACCTGAAACGATGCTGGGGGTGGGGTCAACCCATTCCCCCACTTGACTCAAAGTGGGAGAATGGTGGTTCTCTAAAGAAAATTAGAGTGATGAGAGCCAGAGGAGTTGGTTGGATTATGGGTAGACAAAATAACACACATCTCCTACTGTGGGCCTCACCTGACCTTTATTCACCTGTGTATTTCAGACACTGGCCAACTATATAGACTTCTGTCTAAATAAAAAGTATTGTCTGGTTCTGTAACCAGGTCCAGCTTCTTTGTGCACCAGATCTGGGGTCTGGGACTCTGTCACTCAATTGATCAATTTGTCACACTGGACAAATTCTATCCTCTTTAGGGCCCCAGTTTCCTTACGTGTAAAATGAGAATGCTAAGCTAGATTAATGATTTTTGAATTGTTCTTTAGCTGTAAAATAATGGAACAGCTTTACTCTGGCTGATGTAGCTCAGTTGGTTGGAATGCTCCTATAAAGGTTGCAGGTTCAATGCCTAGTCAGGGCACATAACTACATTTGCAGGTTCTATCCCTGGTCCAGGCAATGCTTCTGTCTCACATCAATGTTTCTCTCTCTCTTCCTCTCCCTCTAAAAGTGATTTTAAAAATGTTTTCCTGTGAGGATTAAAAAAAAAAAAGAACAGCTTTGGTGGAAGGGGATGTAGGGAATGGAACTGGTATCCTATATTCTCAGCCCTCCCCTTCCCCACTCATACTAGCAATGAATTAATTAATTCTACAACTCCAGAGAATGTGGTTTGAAAACCACTGGACCAAGTCCTCCAAGGGATTCCTCTGAGCTTGTCTTTATCTTCCCACCTCCATATTAGGATGGAAGGAAATCTCTCTATACTTTGTTCCAATGTTTGGGGGCTTAAAATAAGGAATGTAAAAGTGGTTTTCTCTCCAAACTACATAATACACAAAGAAGTTAGTTCCATAGAGTGCCTCGCTTTGACTATTAGTTGGAAGAAAGGCTCCCTTATCCACAGGGTGAAAGGAATTGCTCCTCACCTATGGATATGACCAGGAATAAGTCAATGAGATGCGATCCTCTGGGGTGACTCAGAGGCGATAACATAGGGTTGATGGATAATAGGCCACAAGTAACAACCACAGCTTTCAAAGTCCTTGCTTCTTTTTCAAACTCTTAAAATGCCAAAAGTTTCCATTCACAGACAGAAACCATTACCAAGTCAGAAAAACCCAGTGTGTAAAATACATGCAGCAAAACTGCATGATTTCAAATGTGTATGTGGGGTTCTAGAAAATTATTTGAATTCATAAGATACCTTTTGAGCCATGCTGTGGGCCAAGGACTGGGGTTAAAATGACAAACAAGTCTAGCAGGGTAGCTCAGTTGGTCAGAGCATTGTCCTGATACCCCAAGGTTGTCAGTTCAATCCCAGGTCAGGGCACATACAAGAATCAACCAATGAATGCATAAATGGGACAACAAAAATTAATGGGACAACAAAAATTAATGTTTCCCTTTCTAAAATCAAATAAAAATTTTTAAATGTTTATAAAATTATGAAAAACACAAATGTGATCTGCACTCTCATAATGCCTGTAGTTTAGTGGGAGTGACAAACATTGACCCAATAATCTTGCAAATAATTAGAAACAGATTCAAAAGTTATGATGGACAAGTACAAGGAGAGGTGAGTCAGGAACTACTAGCTAGATTTGAAGTCAGGAAGATATGTCTCAACCCTAATGCTGGCTGTCCTAAGCTCTGGGTAAGGACTTACTTTTATCTGCACCTCAGTTTACTCATCTGTAACATGGTGACATAATATGTGCTTCTGAGGAACTCTTACCCATTTATCAAGATTTGACCCAGGCATTTTCACCTCATAATGCCTTCCTTCCCCGGCATTCTAGGCTATTCCAGGTGGCCTTGCTCTGAGCTTACACACCAAGTGGGTGTACCTGTTCCTGCACATTTCATGTTGCAAATTTCCCAATTAAAGACTAAGCTCTCAAGGCTGGAGTTTGTATTTTATCTCTGTATTCCTAGTGCATTGTAGTATCTGGCTCATAGCAGGTGCTAACAAATATTTGCTGAATGATTGGATGGATAGGGAGAGTACACTGGGGAACATGGAGTGTTAATAACATTGTGAAACCTGACATAACATGTTTGCTGGCTAATTGTCTCATCTGAGGTCATAAGACTGGGTGAGAATCATATAGGCTGTGAAGCCATTAGGTCCTCAGCTGATGTTCCAGTTCTGATTATTTACTGTGCATTTTTGGGTAGGTTACTGAACCACTTTTAGCCTCTGTATTTATTTGTATTAGAATTATACTACCTTACAGGGTTGTAGAATTTTGGAAACAAAAAATGTTATTTACAGTCAATTTAAGTAAAGGAGCAGGTGGAGGTGAGGAGAGCCAGAGGAAGGTAGTTCCCTGCAGCAGTGATTGGCTGTATGAGCTGGGCCTCCCCAAGGAGACACAAGGCTTAGGAGTCAAAAAACTGAGTAAGCAAAAGTCCAGGCTTAAGCTCTAACTCTGTCTCTCCATTTCCATGGAACTTTGCTGAAGAATAAGATGCTCCAGTGCAAGATGTATAGGATGGCACAAGAAAACCCACACCTGGGGACTTTCAGCCAAGATGGAGGAGTAGGTAGATGCACTTTGCCTCCTCGAACAACCAAAAGGACAACAAATTTAAAAACAAAAAATAACCAGAACTGCCTGAAAAATCAAACTGTATGAAAGTGTGACAACCAAGGAGTTAAAGAAGAAACATTCATCCAGACTGGTAGGAGAGGGGGAAGATGGGCAGCTGGGGAGGAGATGACTCGTGGTAAGGAAGTGGCTGGAGGACCAGGGCAGGCAGGGTGGTGGCTGGCAGATCAGGCAAGGCAGCAGCTTGTGGAGCAGGCGGTCGCATGTTTGCGTGAGGATAAACTGGGAGGAATAACAGGGGAGTGAGACAAACCGTGCAACCCAGGGTTCCAGTGCAGGGAAATAAAGCTGCAAAACCTCTGAATGAAAAAACCCTGTGGAGGGTTGAGGTGGCAGGAGAAACTCCCAGCCTCACAGCAGAGTTCACTGGAGAGACCAACAGGGTCCTAGAACATACACAAAACCACCCACCTAGGAATCACCACCATAAAGGCCCAATTTGCTTGTGGGTAGCAGAGGAGGTGACTGAAAGCCCTCCAAGAGCTGAGCAAGCAGCATTGTTCCCTCTCAGACCCCCTCCCCCACATACAGTGCCAGAGAGCAGCCAAGTGGGTTGCCCCGCCCTGGTGAATACCTAAGGTTCTGCCCTTTACAACTAACAGGTGTGCTGAGACAAAAACTGTGGCCCAAATGAAAGAACAGAGCAAAGCTCCAGAAAAAAAATGCAAGCAATGACGACATAGCCAACCTATCAGATGCAGAGTTCAAAACACTGGTAATCAGGATGCACACAGAAATGGTTGAGAATGGTACAAAATAGAGGCAAAAGTGAAGGCTATGAAAAGTGAAATAAAGGAAAATGTACAGGGAACCAACAGTGAAGGGAAGGAAATCATGTCTCAAATCAACAATTTGGAGCAGAAAGAAGTAAACATTTAACCACAACAGAATGAAGAAACAGGAATTCAGAAATATGAAGAGAGAGGCTCTGGGACCTCTGGGACAACTTAAAACATTCCAACATCTGAATGATAGGGGTGCCAGAAGAAGAAGAGGAAGACCAAGAAATTGTAAACTTATTTGAATAAATAATGAAGGAGAACTTTCCTAATCTAGCAAAAGAGTAGACCTTCCAGGAAGTCCTGGAAGCTCAGAGAGTCCAAAAAAAGTTGGACCCAAGGAAGCACACACCAAAGCATATCATAATTATATTACCCAAGATTTAAAAAGGAGACAATCTTAAAAGCAACAAGAGAAAAGGAGACAGTTAGTTACAAAAGAGTTCCCACAAGACTGTCAGCTGATTTCTCAAAGAGACCTTACAGGCAAGAAGGGGCTGGAAAGAAGTATTGGAAGACATGAAGGGCAAAGACCTACATCCAAGGTTACTCTATCCAGCAAAGGTATCATTTAGAATGTAAGGGCAGATAAGTGCTTCCCAGATAAGGTCAAGTAAAGGAGTTCATCATCATCAAGCCCTTATTCTATGAAGCATTAAAGGTACTTATGTATAGGAAAACCCCAAGGTGGGGTGTATGATATACTATTACTGAAAAGACTCCCCACCTTTTTTTTCCTCCAGGGATCCCACCCCCACTAGGTTTGCTATGCCTGCTGCCAGAGGAAAGACGTCTCTGAATGCCAGAGATTTGTGAAAAGGAAAGAAATTATTTAAAATCTATATAGACTTAGAGTAGTAACTTAACATCTTCATTAAAATACTTAAGTCCTTTAGAATACCCACAGACACACAAAGTCCTTCCTTTCCCTGTGCCTTAGTCTGGGGTACCGTATCTCAGGAAAAGAAACAGATGGTGGTTTGGGCTCCTGGCACCATCAGCTGTGTCACTGCCACAATCTCTAGTTAATCCAAGGCCATATGGCACCTTCTCATGGCCCACCAGCAAGAACCCTTTCACCCCTTTTCTCCCAGGCAAAGTCTCTCCTGCTTCCTAAGCCATGTGGCAAAAGGGAGCACCCCAAAGCGTGCAGTTCTCCCTTCCAAAGCCATGTGGTCCTGCCCTGCCCTGGCGTGGCATGGCTGCCACGCCAGGGTTTAAATCCCAGCACCAGTCTTCCTCTGCAGCTGCATTTCCAACTCCTCCCACAATTGGTTACACCTGCCAACATTCCTGTATTCTTCTAGTTTTACTGGGCTGCCATACTAAATCTGGGCAAGTGTGGCCCCATGGCATGGAGCCAATCTTCTCCATGGAGCCAAGCTGTCATGCAGGCATTGTGACCAGGGGGAGTTGCCTCCCAGATACATCTTCGGTGGAAGTCACTCCCATCCCTTTAGCTCAAAGGGCTACAGCTATTTAACATATCTATAAAACCAGTTAAAGGTTATAGATATGTTAAATGACCATGCCAGAGGTTAGCTGCAAAGCTATTGCTATATAACACAGCTCTGAATGGCCCTGCTCCATGTGTTCCATTCCCCAGCTCAGACTTGTGGGGGCGATATACATATATATATTTCTAATATTTCCTGAACATCTTGAGTTCTGTACCCCATTACAAATCCCTATTTGGGGCCCCCCTCTTGGCTGCACCCTGTTGCACTTATCTAAGAGAAAGAAGATCAAAACCTATGAACGATAAAATGACAATAACTCACAACTATTAATAACTAAACCCCCCAAAACAAAAACAAAAATGACTAAGCAAACAACTAGAACAGAAACAGACTCACATAAATGGATATCACATGGAGGGTTAGCAACAGTGGGAGGGGGAGAATGGGGGAAAGGATACAGGGAATAAAAAGCATAAATAGTAAGTACAAAATAGGGGGAGGTTTAGAATAGTATGAGAAATGGAGAATGATCCACGGACATGAGCTAAGGTGTGGAAATGATGGTGGAAGGGTGGGCACAGGGGAATAAAGGGGAAGAAAAACATGGGACAACTGTAATAGCATAATCAATCAAATAAATTTTTTAAAAATAAACACCCCCCCACCCCCCTTCCTGGCAGGAGCCCAGCCCTAAATTAAACCTGGGCGTGGCCAGCTGCTCCGGTGTTACCACAACCACTCCTTTGTTACCACAGTAACCATTCCTCCACCTCTAAAGCAGAAAAAGCGGACTTAGGCTGGGAAGGTGGGGGTGGGGCCCAATGAGGGACGTTAGCTGTATACGCACCGGATGTGGGTGGGCGGAGCCCCCACAAACATCGTGATGGGCGCAGCCATTAGCCAATGGGGAGAGAGGTGTTTCTTTTTCCGCCGATAGAGGGGCCAAGGTGGTTCCTGATAAACTACCCTAGTAAAGGCCGCATGGTAACAGTGCTGTTGGTTGTGGGTTACTCACTCCTGGTTTTCCTCGCAGGTCTTGGTTCCTGACGTCCGGAAGATGAAGATAGAGGAGGTGAAGAGCACCACGAAGACTCAGCGCATCGCCTCCCACAGCCACGTGAAGGGACTGGGGCTGGACGAGAGCGGCTTGGCTAAGCAGGCGGCCTCCGGGCTGGTGGGCCAGGAGAACGCGCGAGAGGTGAGGGTGGCTCGCTAGTGGGTTTGGGGATTGGGCCGTTGCTGCTGCAAAGAGCCGCTAAGGTGCGGGTTCAGAGTCGGGTATGCGCTAGGGTGTCCCGCTTAAGTTTTTTCAGGTCAGTGAAAATTGACTATGAGGCGTGGAGGCTCCTCACTGGGACTGGGAGTGAGGCAGTTCCGGAAGAGCAGGTGACGACCCAAGGAGAGTCGTTGACTGCTTGCTTTATCTCATCGACAGTATATCTTGAGTTCCCCCGCCCAGTTCCTTCTGGTGCTCTCTTCGCGAGGCTGAGTTCCAGCAGAGAACAAGATAAGTTAGGTCCCTGCTCCTAATGGAGCTTACATTGTAGTGTGGTGAGAGAAAGATGGTGAATGTTTAAACCAGTAAGTGCAATAATTATTATATTTTGCTGGGGGCCACTTCCTGCGGGGCTTTAATGGCTAAGATAAGGAATTTAGATTTTTTTGTCAGTGGTGTGGGAGACTGTGGGAGTTTTAAAGTATGGGAGTGATCAACCTTAAAAAGTTCACTGATTCACAGAGCCTGGGAATGAAAGGAGGAAGTGAGTTACAGGGAGGAACAGTCTATCCATACTCTCAACATTCTTTTGATTCCATCCACTTTCATTAAGTGGTAATGGTGCCAAGTTTTTTTTTCACCTACATTATAATGACAAAACTATTCGAGCTTTTTGTGGTATAATTATTTCTTGCATATTAAAAAATAGAGGGTGGGAGATGTCACTTCACCTACCCACTTCCCACTCATTTTAGTAATGGTAATGCTGGGATTTGTACCCAGGTGTAATTCTGACTCCCAGTGTAGTGCTCTCTAGGATGTTAGAGCCACTTGTTAGTTGCTGTGCTCTAAGGTCAGATTTATGCCCCTTGGCCTTACCCTGGTTTCTTCAGGACCCCCAGCTGGGGACCTGGCCTACAACTCAGGGATGAGCCCTGACTGGGAATCAGACCTGCAACCTTTTTGTTCGCAGGCTGGTTCTCAATCCATGGAGCCACACCAGCTAGGGAGACCTTGTTGTGGTTTAGCAACTACAGAAACCTTAATGTGAGGTTAAGACTGTTTCCTCCTAGCCTAATTGTGCTAATAGAAAGGGCCAAAAAAAAAAAGCCTCTGGCTTCCATTTTGACCATCATCTTTTAGAAAAGGCAGTATCGACATAGTCATGATGGCTTTCACATTTCTCTTTATACAGCTTCTGCTTGCTAAGGACCTATTACTGCAGGCAGCTAACATTGGTTGAATGCTTGTTATGTCCCAAGCACTGTACTAAGCAGCTTTATCTCCTGTATATCTTGTTTTCACTTCTACTCTAATAGGTGTCTATCCCATTTTATCATGACACTTTTCAGGCATACAAAAAAGTTGTAAGACTTGTGTAGTGAAAACTTGTGTGCCTAAATTCTACAATTAACATATTACTCTGTTGCTCTATCATATATCTATCTGTTAATTTATCAATCCACCAAATCCATTTTCACATTTTAAAGTAAGTTGCAGACAGTAGTACATTTTACTCTTAAACCTTAACATGTGCCACTATAATGAATTCTGTTGTCAGATAATGAAATTGTAGCTCACAGAGGTTAAATAGGTAGGTCCAAGGTTGCTCAGGTGGTAATGGTAGAGCCAGGATTTAAACCCAGGTCTATTGAATCTAGAATGCATGCTCTGAACTCTGATGCTGTATGCCTTTGTATGATTATGAGCTTCCTGAGGATAGAAACAAGATAATATTAAACACCCAGAACCTAACTCATTATAGGGGTATTTGTTGAATTAATAGGCATCCCAGCTCAGCTACCAGATCCTTGTATGATCTAGTCACATGTAATGTGTGACTGGTAATATTAGCTGTCTTGCTGGTGTTTAATATTCTCATCTGAAAAATGAGTTGGACTAGGTGATCTTTTAAAGACCTTTCCAGTTTTTACTTTCTACATTTTAGTATTCAGTGAACATAGCTCATTTGGAGAGAAGTTGGAGCTTAAACTGAGGAAGATTAAATGGAAGAGGTTCTAGTGTGTGAATAAGAGTACATATCTAAGGCTTAGAAAATCTCTTCTACCTCTTGAGTTTCCCAAAGACTTTCGGTGCTAAGGATTATGATACCACAGGGTTCAATGAAAAGACCATAGTGGCTCTATCTTTTTAGACATGCAGCATCTGAAGAATAGCTTATAGGCTCTATTAAGGACACTGCTTTTCTAGCTGAGCCAGAAATGGAATAGAGCATGCATTCCTTGATCGCACAGTTTTTGAGGGGCTGTCTTATGTGTGATACCAAGGTGCTCTCCATAGTCCATGGAGAATAGTGGTAGAGGAGATAAAGTGTATTCACAACACCCTGCCAATAGGGTACAACATCGTAACTGCCCATAGAGAAGAGCTAAGGCAAGAAATTGATCTTGAATATTTGAAAGGCATTCAGTGAATCTTGTGCCACAGGTTTAACCTCACATGCAGCATTCTGGGACACTTAACTGATGGTCAACTAGTAGTGTATGTCATTGATTCTTAAACCTTAATAAGTTAATTTGGGAATCTGATAAAAGCTGTGAATCAAAAAATGCACATGTAAACACATGCATAATTTTGCTTCCAATTTCATTTCCATTTTTAGGAAGTGTGTGGGCTCCTATAGTCTATATCTGGTCCCCAGGCTAAAAGTCACTGCCCTCATTTGTATTTCTACTGTCTCCACACAGTAGCCATCAAGATCTTTTAAAATAGATTTTATTTTTAGAGAGAGGGGAAGGGACAGAGAAAGAGAGGGACAAAAATAGTGGTGTGTGAGAGAAACAATGGGTTGCTCTCACATCCCCAACTAGGAATCTGGCATGCAACCCAGGCATGTGCCCTGACTGGGAATCAAACCTATGACGTTCTTAGGCTGGCACTCAGTCCATCAACCACACCATCCAGGACAAGATCTTTTAGAAACAAATCATTATAACATGACACATAGCCTAATACCTTTTCATTAGCTTCCCATTACATGTACAATAAAATCCAAACTTTAATGTGGGCTCTTAACATTCTGTTCTGAGTGCTGCCCTCTGCCTGTCTTTCAACATCATCTTTCCATTCTCCTTATTCACTGTACCTTGGTCACTGTATATAGTCTTTCTGTCCCTTGCACACACTAAGCTCATTTCTGTATTTTGAATTTGCTGTTTCCAGAGTTGAATGTAATTCTAACTCTGCCTTGCTCAGAGCTTTGCATATCAAATATATTGTCATCAGAGAGGTCTTCCCAGATCACTCTTTCTAGAGTAACCTCTGCCCCAGGCATTCACTATATCATTACCCTTTGTTCTTCATGGTAGTGATCTTGTACAATGTCTTTGTGATTTTCTCCTCCACAGGGATAGGTGCTCCTTAAGCACAAGGCTTTTCTGTCTTGCCCTCCACTGTCTCCAGCACCTAGAACAGTGCCTGCAGTATATTGGCAGTGCAATGTTAGTTGAATTAGTATGTGAATTGTTTGGACCAGAAACTGGACATTTTCCCCCTGTGAAACACTTTAATACTGATTTTTTATTTCCTTTGTGGTGTCTAGGCATGTGGTGTGATAGTAGAATTAATCAAAAGCAAGAAAATGGCTGGAAGAGCTGTCTTGTTGGCAGGGCCTCCTGGAACTGGCAAGGTACTCATTTTCTCTTATTTTTTTTAGTCTACCCAAAAGAATGATCTTAATGTCTAAGCCACATTAAATTTATGTCTTAACTAGTCTTTGTTTATCTAAATTGGTTATATGTATGTTTTTAAAACTAATGTGCAATACTACAACTGAGTATCTAAAATCCAGTGCTTCTGAAATCCAGATTATCTTGGATGACCTCTAGAGAAGAGAGAATGAAGTCCTCGGAATGATCTCATTGTCTTTAAAATTTGACTTGTATCTCTTTCAAGTCTGCTTTTCTCTGGAAATACATTTCTGTTTGTCTAGGGCTGAGTGGCATCTGGAGGGGCGAAGAAAACCAATCAGCAAGCATTTTTCTGAATGCTAACTTTATCCATAACTATTCTGGCTGTGTGAGAGATGGAGGGAAAAAGGAAGTTGGAAGGAATTGCAGATATGATTTTTATCTTCAAGGGGCTTTCAGGGCAGAAAGAGGAAACGTTGACAGCCCAAAAAATGCTCCAGTTGAACACTGATCCTAAATACAGTTGGAAATAGAGCAGGAGGCACAATAAGCGTTGGCAAAGCTGGACAGGTTGATTCATGACCTTTGTCCTGCAGAATAGGGAGAGGAGTGGAGTTGACTTTGCAGGGAAGAAAAGGGTTTTGCATGAGGGATTCATTAGGGGAGTGGCTAGATACTTGAAATGCCCTAAGTCCCCCAGTCTGAGCCCTGCTGCTTTTTCAAAAGGGCTACATGGTACAGGAAAGAGTTACAGCTTGGGATTGTTCAAGAGGTTTGTTCAGAAGGTATCTATCTAGCCATGTAATACAAAAAATGAGACATTTATTGAAGAAGATACAAGAAAGAAGAAACAGTGTATGCATGACAGTGACACTTCAGACCCCTTCAAAATAGGCACCTAGGAACCTCACACAATTCTCTCAGTCACCATCAGCTGCTCCGTCACATTTTCCTGATTCTCACTGATGGTCTGAAATCTCTTCCCTTTCAAAGGTGGTTTTAGTTTGGGGAAAAGCCAGAAGTCCCAGGATGCCATATCTGGGCTGTAAGCGGGGTGAGTCACCTGGGTGATTTGATGGCTCGTCAAAAAACTGCTCCAAACGTGATGCATGGGTGGGCACACTGTCGTGATGAAGCTGCCAATCACCAGTTGCCTATAGCTGCGGCCTTCTGAATCATCTGAATAGCTTCCGGGGAGGAATATTCAAGCTTAATGCAAAATTTGATGCAGATTCTTGCTCTACTTGTTCACTCATTTTGAATGCAACAGCCACACAATACACGTGCTCACTCAATGGTTTCTACTGCCCCCACTGACTAGTAAAGTCAAGTCATCATTGTTTGTGCATGCACATTCTAGCCCACTTGCCTTAGCTGTCAGTTTACATCGATGTCGCTCAAACCATACTCATATTAATAATGGTTGGACTTTTGCCAACAAGACTTGCTATAAAGAAATAGGCTTTAAATTCCAGCACTGTTGCTGACTTTCCAGGAGACCTGAGAAAGGTCCCTTAGCCTTTCTGATATAGTGGCACATGCCCTATTAGAGGCAGTTATTAAACTGGTCAGTTGTGAGGTAATGACTTTAATTATTATTTGAAATCATAAATTGAATTGATGGTGTCTCTTATATTGGTGTCTTATAATAAAGAAGTGCTGTGTTTGTGGAAATTTTTTTTTTAATTTTAACATATAAATGAACTTTCATTACCTCTGCAAGTAATATTAGCTCGTCTAATGAATTTACCATTTATTTGCTTTCTATTCTTACATCTTAGACCCTAATACTCCATGTTTCTTCTTCCTAAAGTATATCATTTAGAAGTTTCTTCTAAAAGTTTATTAGTGACAAAGTAAGGGTTGTATTTGTTATGTTCCCCTTGTTTTGAAATGTTGGATGTATAGTTCAGTTGACAGCTAATTTTTCCTTGGTAGTTCTTCTCTCAATGGTATCTCAATGGTACCTGTTGTCTTCTATTTTTGCTTTTGAGAAGCTTAATTTTGAGGGCTTTTGGGGTTTTTTTCTTGGATGTTTTTAAGATATTTTTGGTTTCAGTGTTTGGCTGTGTTGAACAGTGAATTTATTTTTATTTATTGGGCTTAATATTAATTGTGCTTTTTGAGTCTGACTATTATGTCTCTAATGAATCTTGGGAAATTGTCAGCCTTTATCTCTTCAGAAATTGCCTTGCCCTGTTCTCTTAGTTTTCTCCTCCTAGAAATTCAGTTTGTTGCTAAGTTTTACTGCAAAGGTTTTCTACCTGGGGTTGTTTTGCCACCACCCTACCCCACCCCTTTAAACCTGCCTGCCAGGGGACATTTGTGTAGAGACAGTGTCTAGAGACAGTTTTGGTTGTCATAACTTGGTCACATGGGCAGTGCTACAGGCATCTCATAGGTGGAGACCATGGGTACTGTTAAATATCTTACAGTGTGCACAGGATAGTCCCTACAACACGGAATTATCTGGCTCAAAATGTCAGTAGTAGCCAGATTGGGAAACCCTGGGCTAGAACTTTTCATTTTGTCTTGTCTTTTGACCTCTTTTTCACATTTCTTATCTTTTTTTTTTTATATTTATTTATTTATCTTTTTTAGAGGGGAAGGGAAGGAGAGAGGAAGAGAAACATCAATGTATGGTTGCTTTTGGTGCATCCCCTGCTGGGAACTGGTCCCTGCCGGGAACTGGCCTGCAACCGGCCTGCAACCCAGGCATGTGCCCTGACTGGGAATCGAACCGCGATCGTCTGGTTCGCAGCCCGCGCTCAGTCCACTTAGCTACACCAGTCAGGGCTTATCTTTTTTACTTTATTTCATTTTACTTTGCTATAGTTTCTTTAGACCTTGCTTCCAATTTAATTGTCTGGTAAGCTGTCACTAAACTGCTATTTAATCCAATTCATTGAATATTTTTTCTTTTTCATTTTGAATATTTTGAAACCTACAAAGGAATAGAAAGAACAGTATGATGATCCTCTGTATTCCCTACACATAAATGAATAAATGACTAATTGTAAATATTTTGTGGCATATGCTTTTTGTTTACGTAATTCTAAATCATTTGAAAGTAAATACAAGGACATTTTCCTAGATTACCAGGATACTGTCATTACACCCAAGAAATTTAATGTTGTTAACAGTATTAGCAGATGTCTAATTTATGGTAAAATTTCTCCTAATTGTTCCAGTATTTCATTTTTTAATATTTTTAAAATTCAAATATAGCAAAGATCTCACATTGCATTCATTGTTATGTCTCTGTAGTTTCTCTTTATCTAGAACAGTTACCCTCCCCAGAATTCTTTTGTTTTCTTTTATGGCATTGACATTTTTGAAGAATCCAGTACAGCTGTTTTGTAATATCCTACAGCTATTCTACAGTGATTTTGTTAAATATTAAACACTGGCACAACGTTGCACAGGTGATGTTGTGTCCTTCCATTGCTTTACAACAGAATTTGGCTGGTGCCAAATTCTGCTGTGAAGGTACTGGTTTCCTTTATAATTAATGAGTAATCTGTGAAGTGACATGTTGAGATATTTTGAATATTCTTTCCTCCCGTGGGTGTAGCATTCATTGATGGTCATTGCTTATCAGTTATCACATTGGTGGTTGCAAAAATGGGGTTGTTTTTATTAAATTTATTGGATAACATTGTTTAATAATAATATTTATTATATACATTTCAGGTGTACAACTTACGTAATATGACTTATGTGTACACCATTGTTTGGCCACTACCTGATGTCTAGTCTCCTTCTGTCACCATGTATTTGATCCCCTCTACCCTCTTTATCCTCCTCCTATTCCCCTTCTCTGATAACCACCATTCTGTTGTCTGTATCTATTAGTTTGTTTTTTAAAATTTATTTGTTTTGTGTCTTTGTTGATTTTTGTTTTATATCCCACATATAAGTGAATTCATATGGTTCTTGTTTTTTTCCATCTGACTATTTAAGCATCATGCTCTCAAGAGCCACCCATGTGGTTGCAAATGGCATTATTTCATCTTTTTTAAGGCTGAGTAGTATTTCATTTTTAATATGTATATCATGTCTTTATCCAGTCATTCATTTCATGTCTTGGCTATTGTGAATAATGCTGCAGTGAGCATAGGGGTACATCTATAATTTTATGGATAAGTGTTTTCAAATTTTTCAAGTAGATACCCAGAAAAGCGATTGCTGGGTCATATGGTAGTTCTATTCTTAATTTTTTTAAAGATTTAAAAAAATGCTTTTTGTTTTTAAAAATATATTTTTTATTTTTTTATTTTTAGAGAGGGGAAGGGAGGGAGAAAGAGAGGGTCAATATGTGGTTGCCTCTCATGTGCCACCAACTGGGGACCTGGCCCACAACCCAGGCATGTATTCTGACTGGGAATCAAACTGGCGACCCTTTGGTTTACAGGCCAGTGTTCAATCCCCTAAGCCACACCAGCCAGAGCTCTGTTGATTTTTTGAGGAACCTCCATATTGTTTTTCATAGTGGCTGCACCAATTTATGTTACTACCAGTTTGTACGAGAATTCCCTTTTCTCCACATCTTCTTCACTTATTTCTTGTCTTACTGATAGTAGAAAGCAGTGATTTTCAAAATGGCATTTTTTCTACATATTTTAGCTTGCTTTTTGTTCATTTATTTTTGTGAAGATGAAGCACTCCTTAAAGTCGTATTATTTTTCTTTCCTTCAAAATGTAGCTATTTTCGATAGCCTCTTGTTCCTTGTTCATGAAACAATTTTTTGTATTCTGTATCTGCTTTTGAAATCACGTTTAACTGTGATTAGGAAATCACGGTTAAATCATAGCAAATCTGTGAAGCTTCTCTAGTCTAAAGTTAGGACTGAGTGCTTTCTTAGAGGACATATGAGAGCCTTGCTATGCTACTGATCCTGGGCACTTAATGTGAAGTTTTTGTCTTGGGTTTTCTGGCCATCAGGTAGTGTAAAGACCAATCCTAAATCTGTTTGAGAGAATGCTGGGGAGACTTTCTCTCCTCACCCAGAGCAAAGACAAGACTGACAAGTTTATACCTTGTACCTCAAGGAGATTTTTTTTATTGTCTACCTTCATGGCCCTTTAAGGGTCCTTTTTATTGAAGGGTTTCTGCCTTAACACTACACCTTGCTGGGTTTCTGGTATCTGTCCATCACCCTTCAAACTTTTGAGGTAATGTAGGTTTATTAGTTTGGGTTTGTTATTTATTTATTTCTAGGTATTTAGTAAAAGGAAGGATTTCTAATGACTGTAGTGTGCCATATTGCTGGAAGCATAAGTTCTTCATTTCTCTTGTAATATACTATTTTTCTCATAGAAAATGTGAGAACTTCTCAGCACTTACAGGTTTACCCAGTTCCTTTTAATGTTTAGGAAGGCATGTGGTAACACTTTTAGTATGCTGATGGGCCCCCAAATTTAGGCGACTTAACTGAGTGACAGGCAGGAGAATACAGTGCTTATTTAGAGATGCAAATAAATGTTTCATATAGATGTTCCCTTTTCGAGGATCTCAAAACTTGAATAACAGGACAATGTGTTTGGGTTTTAGAAAAAGATATTCAGATGAGGTTGAAAATAAAGTAGATTAATCTTCTTTTAGCAACCATCTCTTTTTTGTATGCCACTTGCATGGATGAGGGGTGGAGGTAAGCACAAAGAAATAATGTGTTTGGAGATTGGGGGTTGCATCCTGGCTCTGCTGCTTGCTAACTGTTTAGCCTTGGGTGAGTTGGTAACTTTTAAGTTTCAGTTTCTAAAGCTATAAAAAGCCAACTAGATTATCAAGTTCAGCTGGTTGGGAGGATTCAGTGAGATCTCTCATGCAACTGACCTAGCACTGTCTATAGTAGATGTAGGTATGGTATTGTAGCCATATCATGTACCTGCCTTCTGGGAGCCTTTATTTTTTTTTTTTTTAAGATTTTATTGATTTATTTTTGTAGAGAGGGAGAGAAACATCAATGGGTGAGAGACATATTGATCGGTTGCCTCTTGAATGCCCCCAACTGGGACCTGGCCCACAACCCAGGCATGTGCCCTGACTGGGAATTTAAATGGTGACCTTTTGGTTCACAGACCAGTGCTCAGTCCACTGAGCCATGCCAGCCAGGGCTGGGAGTCTTTAACTGGTGGAAGCTAGACACACCTGAAGCATTTCTTAATCATGCATTTATCACACTTCAGTGGAAGTATATTGATTACCTCTTTTGTATTAAGTAGCGATGGGGGGATGCCACAGAATCAGATACAATCACTATCTTTTAGATTGTGGCTGTGGGTAGGGAATGGAGCCTGCAGAGACACCTGGATAACAAAGAGGATTGAATGAGAAAGTGGCAAGATTTTTTTTTCTTTTTTTTTAAATTTATTTAATTATTTTTCAAGTACAGTTTTCTATCTATTACTCCCATCCCATCCCACCCCCTGTGCTCCCCACTCCCTCCCATTTCCACCCTTCTCAGTTGTTGACCATGTATCCTTTATATATGTTCCTCTAAATCCCTCCCCTATTTTCCCTGAAATTCCCTCCCCTCTCCCCTCTGGTCGCTGTCTCCCTGTCCTCTGTTTCAGTGTCTTTGGTTGTATTTTGCTTGCTTGTTTGTTTTGTTGTTTAGCTTCCTGTTAAAGGTGAGATCATATGGTATTTGTCCTTCAACACCTGGCTTATTTCAGAAGGTGGCAAGATTTAGATGTAAGGTGCGAGTGGCCAGCCTGTGGATCCCATTGGAAGGCCTGATGTTAGAGTGCCACTTTTCTCAATATGTTCCTTCATGCTCCAGAAATGTTTTCTTCACTCTTAGAATACTAGAACGTAACAGTTTTAAAGGTATCACCCTCGAGATCACAAATTGAGATGTCTACTTAGACAAGCAGTAGGGATGAGTGAAGCACCTGGGTGCAAGTAAGCTCCAGGAAGCAGTGCAGCTATGATGGGCCAGAACATCAGTCTCTCCCTAAAGGAGGCAGCTGCTTTTGGGGGTTCACGCCAGGTTCTGCCACATGGTAATGAGGATTGATTGTAGCCAGACCTTCTAGTTTCTCAGAAGACTGTGACTATCGGCATAATTTGTTTTATTGCCCTTCATAGATTCTGTGTTTTTATAAATTGAAGGCAAGACCCTCCACCAGCAAAAATATTACAATTTACTTTATTGTAATATTCACTTTATTGCAGTGGTCTGGAACAGAACTTGCATTATTTCTGAGGTATGCCTGCAAACAGCTGGATTTTTATTCGAAAGTTGCCACCATTCAAAAGGTAGCTACAAATTGAGTTTAAAAACACACATGAGACTGTGCCAGGCAAAACAGAAGCAGTCTGTGATCTAAAAGCGGACTTTCATTTGCTAGATGAGGAAATTGGGCACCAGAGATTTGTGCTGTGTCCAGGGTCACACTGAAAATTAGGGGCAGAACCAGGATAAAAGTCCAGTTTCTCCCTCTCGGGCCAGTGCTTTTTGTGCTATACTATATGCTGATTTCTAGAGGATTTTATGTCTCAAAAACTATCATCAAAGGAGCATTGAAAAGAAAATCTAAGCAGAACCTTTACTGGGCCAATTTTAAAATAGTCTCAGCCTTGGCCTGGTAGCTCAGTTGGTTATAGCATCATCTCAGTACCTCAAGTTTGCAGGCTCAATCCCCAGTCAGAGCACATGCAAGAATCAACCAAAGAATACAAAAATAAATCAGAACAACAAGTAAGTGTGTGTGTCTCTCTCTCCTCTCTTTCCCCTTCTCTCACTCTCTCCCACCTCACCCCTTGATCTCTCTCTCTCAAATCAATAAATAAAATGCTATTTTAAAATTGTATTTAGTCTTTAAAATTTAATCAAGGTTTAACAGATGAAAGTTTGGATTTTTTAAAAATTAAGATAAAATAAACACTATCAGAGAGCCACTGTGGTGTTCTTTAGTAGCAAGCTTGTTTTCTTCCTTAGCCCATATACCTTGGGAACTGACCTTACTCAGACTCTTGTTAAAGAAATATGAAAATGGCATTAAAAGGACATGGCATTTTTTAGTCCTGTACCAGCTTTGAAGGACTGGCTTTTGTACCTGTTAATTTGACCATGCATATATTATATGGGGTTCTGTTTAGTATCTGACAACTATAGTTATTTTACTAAAAATCAACTTGTAGTTTAACTACACTTGTATGTTCAAGTGAATACTAGTCAAGCTTCAGAATTCTACCTCATGTATTCATTATGTGCAGGCTGCTTAATATAAAGTGGACATCACATAACTTACTGATTTCCAGTGGGTTGTCTTCTTGTACCTGTATAAACAGAAAGCAGTTATCACAAAGATCCAATAGTGTTCTGAGTAATTAGGTGAAGGACCCTGTTTTGATACAGAGGGAATAGTTTTAGAAGCCTGTACTAATTATGGGAATATGATCTCTATAACTTTTTTAGTGTTAGCACCTAGAATGTGTTATTTAATCTCTCTGTGTCTCAGTTTCATCATTTATAAAGAGGTGAGAGTATTAGTAGTATCTAATTCATAGGGTGAGTGGGTGGCTCATGTGAAGCATTTAGAGTTAGGTCTGTACTACGTCTCAGTAAATGATAACTTGTAATTACAAGGGTGGTTTAAAATGCCATTTACGTTGTAGATCTACAAGAGTCATCAAACATTTATTGTGTGAAATGTGCCAAATGATATTAAAACTAAAAGGACTAGATTTTCAGTTGTTCCTGGTTAATCTTTTTTTTTTAAGCATATGTCTCTGAATGATCATGTTTTCAAGAATGTAAAACAAGTTCATTTTCTTTGTTTTCTTTGAAGACAGCTCTAGCTCTGGCTATTGCTCAGGAGCTGGGTAGTAAGGTGCCTTTCTGTCCCATGGTGGGGAGTGAAGTTTACTCTACAGAGATCAAGAAGACAGAAGTGCTGATGGAGAACTTCCGCAGGGCCATTGGTGAGTATCATTTTTGTGGGAGGAGGACTTCTCATTTGAGTGGTATACTGAAGCCTCATGGTTGTGAAAATGGCCTGATGATTTGTATTTGTTGCACTGCTCTTTTTCTTTTGGCACCATTAATGTTATCTTTGCAAACAAAACAAAAACTCAGCTTTACTAATTGAGATGCTTTAACAATCAGCAAATGTAGGCTCCAGCTATGGGGCTGGTATTCTTAACCTGACAAATTACAAGTGTCTGTAAAGTGATTTTTAAAAAACAAGCCAAATTGTCCTGAGAACCTTTTTATGCTTTTAGACATGGCTGTCCATTGAAAAGGTTTTGGTGTTAAGCCAAAAGCATTATGTGTCATGCTGCCAGAGTGCCCCTGATTCTGAATGTTGAGCCAGAAGAACTGTGGCCTGTCAGAGAGTGGGGATACTCTTTGGTCATGGGCAGAGCTTTGAGGCTAGTGGTGCCAGCCTCATAGGCCTTAGAACTACCATATTGAGTGTTTATTATGTGCTAGGCCCCTGCATTAATTATAGCCTTTACATCCACTAAGGGGGTGCTCTCAAGTCTCATTTAGCATCGTATAAAACAGACTCAAAAAGTTCAATAATTTGCCTACAGTGACCCATCTAGTAAGTAATAGTGTAATTTTACCTAATTTTTAGATTTTAGAGCCCATGCAATTGTAGGTCTTCTGTGAAGAAAAAATGGTCTCTCTCTTGAACATATTTCCCTGTTGTGAGCGAGGACTTGTGGGATAAACTTCTGGCTTCATTTCTGCTGGTCTAGCTTTGGAAAAAAATCTCAGCTTTCCTCACATCTACTTGTAGAAATAACTTATTCCTCTTTAGCTGTTAAGAAATATTTGTGTCTCTGCACATGTAGGAGTTTATCTCTAGAATATAGTTGCTGAGTCAAGGGTTATGAACTCTTGTTAGTACCTGAACCATTTACTAGTCCCTTTGATTGTCAAAGATAAATATTCTCAAGAAGGAATTTTACTAAAAAACTTCAGGAAATTATGAAAGTTTAAGAAATAATAGGTTTGTTTAGCACAGATCCTTGTCTCAGGACAGCTAAAGTCTAGTTGAGAGGTTAGATACTATAGGTCCTTAGGCCATGGTTAGAGCTTTGGCTTTTTCAATGAGTGAAAAGGAGTGGTAGTTGGAGAATAGTTTTGGTTTTATAAGAATCTCTTTGGCGAGGGTATGGAGAGTGGACAGTAAGGAGGGCAAGAGTACAAATAGATTATGAGGAGTGTCTGAGTAAGAGAAAGTGATAGCTTTGACCAGGGTGGTGGTGGTACAGTTGATAAATGGTTGGATTCTGGATATAGTTGGATGACAGAGCTGACAGAATTTCCTAAAGGATTAGATATGGGGGTTGAAAGAAAGAGAAGAGAAATATATCAGCCTCCTCTCCCAGGTTTTGTCATTTTTGGGAGATGGGAAGGTATAGGAAGGAGCAGATTGGATATTCATTAAAAGTCTACAGTAGATATAGTGGGCAGTTTTTATCTTTGTTGCCCTTGTTGCTGGCACATAATAGGTGCTCAATGAAATTTTTCTGAATGAGAGAAGGGGGTGGACTTTAAGGGGTGGACTTCAAAGCAGAGAAGAAACAGAAGCCTTTAGGTATAGTAAGATAGCCCTTGGTCTTTGTCTGGCAGTGAACATATTTTGTTTGATTTACACAGTGTTTTTTAAAATAAAATTTGAATTATATAGTTGCCAGTGATTAGAGATTGGGAGATGTCATATAAAAGCTATTGCTTCTGGACCAGCCAAGGTGGAAGCATAGGTAGATACTCTTCTCTTCCTGACATAATCAAAAGAAGGATAACAACCAATTTAAAAACAAAAATAACCAGAAATGCCAGAAAATCTAACTAGGTAAGTCCAACAACCAAGGAGTTAAAGAAGAAACATTTATCCAGACTGGTAGTAAGGGCAGAATGGAAGCCAGATGGAGAGAATGTGTGATGAGGCAGAAGCTGGGGACTGGGCAGTGCCACATTTCTCTGCAGATAAGCTGGGAGGAACAACTGGGGAGCGAGACAAACCATGCAACCCAGAGTTCTAGTGTGGGAAACTAAAGACTCAAAAACCTCTGGCTGTAAAAATCTGTGGGAGTTGCAGAGGTGGGAGAAACTACCAGTCCCATGGGAGAGTCCATTGGAGAGGCCCATGGGATCCTGGAATAGAACAGAATGCGTTTGTATAGAATGTATACAAATGCATTCACCCAGGCATCAGCACCTGCAAGGGCACAATCCACTTGTAGGAAGCAAGGGAAGTGACAGAAAGTGGGTCAAGAGCTGAGCAAGAGGCATTGTTCCCTCTCAGACCCCTCCCCAACATATAGTGCCATGATGCAGCAAAGTGGTTTGCCCAGCCCTGGTGAATACCTAAGGCTCTGCCCCTTACAATGTAAAAGGTATGCTAGGACAAAGAAATATGGCTGAAGTGAAAGAACAGATCAAAACTCTAGAAAAAGAACTAAGTGACAGGGAGATAGACAGCCTATCGAGTACACAGTTCAAAATATTGGTAATTAGGATGCTCACAGAAATGGTTGGGTATGGTTGCAAAATAAAGGAAGAAAAGAAGGTTATACAAAGTAAAATAAAGGAAAATATACAGGGAATCAACAGTGAAAGGAAGGAAACCACGACTTAATGATTTGGAACAAAAGGAAGAAATAAACACCCAGCTGGAACAGAATGAAGAAAAAAATTCCAAAAAATGAGGAGAGGCTAAGGAACCTCTGGGACAACTTTAAGTGTTCCAACATTTGAATCACAGGGATGCCACAGTTGAAGAAGGAGGACAAGAAATATTTGAACAAATATTGAAGGAAAACTTCCCCAATCTGATGAAGGAACTAGACATGCCAAGTTCAGGATGCTTGGAGGGTCCCAAAGTAGTTGGTTCCAAGAAGAAACACAGCAAGACACATCATAATTAAGTTCCCTAAGATTAAAGATAAGAAGAGAATCCTAGAAGCAGCAAGACAAAAGGAGAGAGTGACCTACAAAGGAGTTCCCATAAGACTGTCAGCTGATTTCACAAAAGACACCTTACAGGCAAGAAGGGGCTGGAAAGAAGATTTGGAAGTCATGAAAGGCAAGGACCTACAGCCAAGATTACTCTACCCAGGAAAGCTATCATTTAGAATGGAAGGGCAGATAAAGTGCTTCCCAGGTAAGGTCAAATTAAAGGAGTTCATCATCACTAAGCCCTTACTATATGAAATGTTAAAGGGACTTATCTAAGAAAAAGAAGATGATCAAAACCATAAGCAGTAAAATGACAACAAACTCACAACTATCAATAAGTGAACCAAACCCCCCCCCCAAAAAAAACTAAGCAAACTAGAACAGGGACAGAATCAGAGAAATGGGTATCATATGGGGGATTATCAGTGGGGAGGAGGAGAATGGGGGAAAAATACAGGGAATAAGCATAATTAGTAGGCCCAACACACATAGAGGGTTGAGTTAAGAGAAGTATAGGAACCCTGGCTGGTGTGACTGAGTGGATTGAGCACTGGCCTGTGAACCAAGTGGTTGTTGGTTTGATTCCCAAGTTAGGGCACATGCCTAGGTTGCAGGCTGAGAGGCACCTCATTGATATTTTTCTCTCACATTAATGTTTTCTGCCTCTTTCTTTCTCCCTTCTGTTCTGTCTAAAAGTAAATCTTAAAGAAAAAAGGAAAATATAGGAAATGGAGAAGCCAAAGAAATTATATGTACAGCCCATGGACATGAACTAAGGCGGGGAATGCTGGAGGGGGGTGTGTGTGTAGGGGTGTGTAGGATGGAGGGAGATAAAGGGGAGAAAAAAATGGGAGAATTGTAGTAGCATAATCAATAAAATATACTTAAAAAGAGAAAAAGCCATTCTTTCTGTCTTCTTGAAAGAACCTTCCATTACCACACATGCCAGTTGCTGTTCTCTGTCTACACTAAATGAGTGCTATCCTTTTTCAGAGTGGGCTTGTACTTCTTGCCCTACTCTGTGAGACTTGCTCTGCTTTTTGATATTCCTTGCTAGGGTCTGGTAAGCACTGGGGTTTGGATCTCTTGCTTTAGACCAGAGACACTGAACTGTGTCTGTAGGCAGTTTTGTGTTACTTAGAATAATGAGTTTTTAAACTGCAAATTATTTCATACTGGAAATTTTTTTTACCGTGAAACATTGGATTTTTGGGTGCCTATTTTAAACTGAAATATAAAAATATACATATAGAAAAGTATGTAAGACATACCTATAATTTAACAATTAATTATGAAGTAAATGCTTATGAAATCAGCACTCATCTCATGATATAGAGCACAGCCAGCACTGCAGATGTCACTCATGTCCTCTGGTCATAGTCCCTCATATCTCCCATATGTACCTGCAGAGTGTGACAGTTGTATGGCAGTGGCTTCTGTGGTCATCATAACCCTGTATATCCCTAGGCAGTGTGGTTGAATTTTTCCCTTTTAAACTTTAAATGGAACCTACTCTACGGGTTGTGTCTTTGTTAGCAACATTTGGATTTGTAAGGCTCAGCCTGTGTTATTATGAAGTGCTTTCTTTGGATTTTACGTCATTATCTAGAAACAGGGTGGAAATGGCTCACAGGAGATCTCTTCAGGGTTTCACATCTTCTGAGAACTTTTAAAGAATTCAGTGAACATGTGCCATATATTTAATATAATTCATTAATTAATGAGGTACTCAGGAATATGTTACGACTGGTTCAAATATATGTACTTCTAAAATGCATTTTTAGCCCTGGCCAGGTAGCTTAGTTTCTTGAAGTATCATCCTGATACACCTAGGTTGCAGGTTCGATCCCTAGTCAGGGCACATACAGAGATCAAGCAGTGAGTGCATGGATGGGTAGAACAACAAATTGATATTTCTCTTTCTGTCTGTTTCTAAGACCAGTAAATAAAAAATTAAAATCTTTTTTTAAAGATTTATTTATTTTTTAGAGAGGGAGAGAAACATCAATGTGCGGTTTCCTCTCTCGTGCTGCCTACTGGGGCTTGAAACAGGCATGTGCCCTAGGCTGGTAATCAAACTTGCACCCCTTTGATTTTCAGGCCTGCACTCAATCCACTGAGCAGCACCAGCCAGGGTGAAAGAATTAAAATCTTTTCTTAAGTATATTTTACTTATTATGCTATTATAGTTGTCCCACTTTCCCCCTCTCCTTTATCCCCTTCTGCCCTGCACCATCCCTCCCTTCAGCATTCCCCTGCCTTTTGGTTCATGTCCATGGGTTGTACATATAAGTTCTTTGGCCTCTCCATTTCCTACTATTCTTAACATCCCCACCCCCACCATCTATTCTGTGTCTACCAATTACCCTTCTTATTCCCTGTACCTTCCCCCCCATTCTCCCCCTCCCCACTGATAATCCCCCATATGATACCCATTTTTCTGATTGTTCCTGTTCTAGTTGTTTGCGTAGTTTTTGTTTTTCTTTTTAGGTTCAGTTATTGATAGTTGTGAGTTTGTTGTCATTTTACTGCTTATGGTTTTGATCATCTTCTTTTTCTTAGATAAGTCCCTTTAACATTTCATATAGTAAGGGCTTAGTGATGATGAACTCCTTTAATTTGACCTTACCTGGGAAGCACTTTATCTGCCCTTCCATTCTAAATGATAGCTTTCCTGGGTAGAGTAATCTTGGCTGTAGGTCCTTGCCTTTCATGACTTCCAAATCTTCTTTCCAGCCCCTTCTTGCCTGTAAGGTGTCTTTTGTGAAATCAGCTGACAGTCTTATGGGAACTCCTTTGTAGGTCACTCTCTCCTTTTGTCTTGCTGCTTCTAGGATTCTCTCCTTATCTTTAATCTTAGAGAACTTAATTATGATGTGTCTTGCTGTGTTTCTTCTTGGAACCAACTACTTTGGGACCCTCCAAGCATCCTGAACTTGGCATGTCTAGTTCCTTCATCAGATTGGGGAAGTTTTCCTTCATTAACTTTAAAGTATTTTTTAAAAGGCATTTATTTAAAAAAATCTTTTTTTGACATTGATAAAATCTGACAAAACTGACCTTTACATCAGTGCATGTGTTAAAGTTGCTTAAAGGTAACTGAAATACTTTAACATTTGAAAAAAGAGAGGTAAATTTTCTAGGCATGAATTTTATAATTTGCTACTTGTTTGTTTTTTTGCTAAAGGGAGCAGTCCAGTTCTTTTGATCATAGCCAAGTAAAGAGAAATTTCTTCACCTTGATACAGAATGAAAAGGGAGGTCACTGACAATCTTAAAAAAGAACTGTACAGATATTTCTCTGCCTTTGAATTCTTGTTAAGTTGGTTTGGGGGGTAGGGGGTAAGAAAGTGGTAACCTGACCAGGAATAAAAAGCAAGGAGTCAGAAACAGGAACGAGTCTGTGCTGTTTCCTTGATGTGATGAAAGTCCCTGTCAGGGATTTAGAAAGCTGAGCCAGCAAATGAAACCTGTGTCATTTGCATTGTCCTTGCCAGAAATAGAGCCAGCTCAGCCTCTTTCCTGGCTAACAGCGTATTTCATTCATTGTCTGTCAACTACATCCTCTACTTGCTTGTCACCACAGAACAACTTCTAAACAAATATGAGACTAGTGAGAGATAGGAATGCCTTTTTCTACCCAGTTGAGGAATTCATGTCATAGCTGTCTAACAGCAAATACAGGGAAACATTCCATTTAAAGAAAGGTATCTCTGGGCTATAAAAGTTTTGATTTAATAATGAAAGTTTATTTGAAAAGTACAGAATTTTCTAAGTTAGTCAAAAATCTGATACATCTGTTTAGGAAATTTTTGCCTTGATTTTCAGGAACTAAGGATTTGTATGGAAAAATGAAATGTAACCTCTGTTTTGGGGTTATTCCAAAACTTTCATTTGAAAGCTATCAGATTGAGTGAAGGTAGAACAGAACTTTTCCTTAACTTTAGTATATGAGATAGTCTTTGTCCAAATTGGGTTTCTGGGGAAAGAGGTCAACGGACCCAATGATAATGACTACATTTAAAAGTGAAAATGATTAATACCATTGGCAGTGTTTCTTATTGCCATTGGAATATTTCCACTATCAGAACAGAGGTGGCTTGATGATGAGGACACCAAAACCATCTCTGGACTTCCTGCCATCAGTAGTTTATGTCTCCACATTGTGAGAAGAACAGAAGTCATTATTCTTTAGATGAGTGGTTCTCAGCTATGTCTATACATTGTGATTATCTGGGGATCTTTAGACTAATAATGATGGCAGGATCCCAATCCCTAAGATTCATAGATAAGTGGGCAGGACATGAGGAATTGTAGAAGCATCAGGTGATTATAAAAGGTAAGGACCATGGCCCTGGCCTGGTGGCTTAGTTGGTTATAGCATTGTCTCATACACTAGAAGGCTGCAGGTTCAATTTCCCAGCCTGGGTTGTGATTTGAACCCTGGTCAGAGTGGGTGTGGGATGCAATCGATGGATGTTTCTCTCTCCCTCTCTCTCTTTTTTTTTTAAAAGCCTCCTCAAAAAGTTCTTTCTAAGATGGAAGAGTAGGTGGAAACACTGTGTATCCTCGCACAACCAAATTTAAAGACAACAACGTTTTAGTAACAAAAACACAACCAAAACACAAAAAATTGAGCTGTACAACAATGAACCGTTCATCCAGACAGGTAAGAGGGGCACAGTCAGCGGCTGACGGAGCGGGGTCGCACAAGAAAAAGTGGCCAGACAGACCAAGGCACACAGGCGGCGGTTAGCAGATCCCACACGTGGGGAGGCAATGGGCGGACCCAGTGAGGGCGCAAGGCAGCTGGCTGACCGCGGTCACAAATTCACACACATATAAACCAGGCAAAGGAGTGAGACAGACCGTGCAGGCTAGGGCCCCAGCGATGGGAATTAAAGTCTAAAAGCACCAATTGGAAACACTTTTGGGGTGCAAGTGCCGGGAGAAGCTCCCAGGCTCACAGAGTTTGTAGGAGAGACCCACAGTGTCCTGGAGGGTGCATAGGCCCACACACCTGGGAGCCGGAACCTGAGGGGCCAGGTTTTCTTTGGGGGAAGCAGCAGAGGGGACCAAAATCCGGGTGAGAGCAGAATAAATGCCATTGCTTGCTCTATGACCCTGTCCCCACATACAGCATCACAACCCAGCGACTGGGTCATCCCAGGGTGGTGAACACCTAAGGCTCTGTCCGTCATACGTAACAGGCGCGAACAGACCAAATCATTATGGCTCAAGCACAAGAACAGCTCAAAGCCCCAGAGCCAATACTTGTAAGCAATCAAGAGATAGCCCACCTATCAGATGCACAGTTCAAGACACTGCTGATCAGGATGCTCACAGAACTGCTTGATTTTAGTCACAAATTAGAGGAACAAATGAAGGCTAAACTAATTGAAATGAGGGGAAATGCACGGGAAACCAATAGTGATGGAAAGGAAATTGGGACTGAAATCAAGAGAGTGGACCAGAAGGAAGAAAAAAATGATCAAACAGAAAAGAATGAAGAAACAAGAATTAAAAAAAATGAGGGGATGCTTAGGAACCTCCAGGACATCTTTAAACATTCCAACATCCAAATTATAGGGGTACCAGAAGGGAAAGAGGAAGAGCAACCAGTGGAAAATTTATTTGAAGAACTAATAAAGGAGAACTTCCCCAATCTGGCAAAGGAAATAGACTTCCAGGAAGTCCAGGAAGCTCAGAGAGTCCCAAAGAAGTTGGACCTGAGAAGGAACACACCAAGGCACATCATAATTACATTAGCCAAGATTAAAATGAAGGAGAGAATCCTACAAGCAGCAAGAGATAAGGGGACAGTCACCTACAAAGGAGTTCCTATCAGACTGTCAACTGATTTCTCAAAAGAGATGTAGCAGGTCCTTCCAAGAAGGACCTGGAAAGAAGTATTCCAAATCATGAAAGGCAAGGACCTACAGCCAATATTGCTTTATCCAGCAAAGCTTTCATTTAGAATGGAAGGGCAGATAAAGTGCTTCTCAGATAAGGTCAAGTTCAAGGAGTTCATCATCACCAACCCCTTACCATGTGAAATGTTAAACGGACTTACCTAAGAAAAAAGATAAAAATATGAACAGTGAAAGGACAGCAAACTCACAGTTATTAACAACCACTCCTAAAACAAAAGCAAACTAAGAGGATAGCTACATCAGGAGCGGAACCATACAAATGGAGATCACATGGACGGTTAGCAACAGGGGAGTGGGAGGGGGAGAAGATACAGAGAATAAGTAGCATAGACAGTAGGTAGAAAATAGGTGGGAGGGCAAGAATAGTATGGGAAATAAAGAATCTAAAGAACTTGTGACACATGAACATTAACTAAAGGGGGTCATGGTAGGGGCGGTGTGCAGGGTGGAGGGGAATGGGGGGGAATAGGACAACTCTAATGGCATAATCAATAAAATATACTAAAAAGAAAAGATGTTCTTCCTATCTATGTACCTATCTAATTTTATTTATTTTTTAGTATATGTATTTTATTGATTATAGCATTAGAGTTGTTCTATTCCCCCCTTCATTTCCCTCCAACCGCACACTCCCTCCCCCACCATTCTCCCCAACTTAGTTTATAACCACATGTCTCAAATTCTTTAGATTCTATATTTCCCCTACTATTCTTGCTCTCCCCGCTATCTATTTTCTAACTACTGTCTATGCTATTTTCTGTACCTTCTCCCCCCTTCTCCTCCTCCCACTCCCCTGTTGCTAACCCTCCATGTGTTCTTCATTTCTATGGTTCCACTACTGATCTAGCTGCCCTCTTGGTTTGCTTTTGTTTTAGGTGTGGTTGTTAATAACTGTGAGTTTGCTGTCCTTTCACTGTTCATATTTTTCATCTTCTTTTTCTTAGATAAGTCCCTTTAGCTTTTCATATAATAAGGGCTTGGTGATGATGAACTCCTTGAACTTGACCTTATCTGAGAAGCACTTTATCTGTCCTTCCATTCTAAATGAAAGCTTTGCTGGATAAAGCAATCTTGGCTGTAGGTCTTTGGATTTCATGACTTGGAATACTTTTTTCCAGCCCCTTCTTGCCTGTAAGGCCTCTTTTGAGAAATCCACTGACAGTCTGATAGGAACTCCTTTGTAGGTGACTGTCCCCTT
This sequence comes from Sturnira hondurensis, assembly GCF_014824575.4. Classification (NCBI taxonomy): domain Eukaryota; kingdom Metazoa; phylum Chordata; class Mammalia; order Chiroptera; family Phyllostomidae; genus Sturnira; species Sturnira hondurensis. Next base: position 1,579,174 of record NW_028074169.1, on the reverse strand, counting down.
ATCTCTTGCTGCTTCTAGGATTATCTCCTTCATTTTAATTTTGGCTAATGTAATTATGATGTGCCTTGGTGTGTTCCTTCTTGGGTCCAACTTCTTCGGGACTCTCTGAGCTTCCTGGATTTCCTGGAAGTCTATTTCCTTTGCCAGACTGGGGAAGTTCTCCTTTATCATTTCTTCAAATAAGTTTTCCACTCGTGGCTGTTTCTTTCCCCCTTCTGGTACCCTTCCTGGACCTCCCCCTTCCTGGACTTCCTGGAAGTCTCTTTCCTTTGCCAGATTGGAGAAGTTCTCCTTTATTATTTGTTCAAATAAATTTTCCACTGGTTGTTCTTCGTCTTCCCCTTCTGGTACCCCTATAATTCAGATGCTGAAACATTTAAAGATGTCCTTGAGGTTCCTAAGCCTCTCCTCATTTTTTTGAATTCTCATTTCTTCATTCCTTTCTGGTTGGATGTTTCGTTCTTCCTTCTGGTCCATTCCATTGATTTGAGTCCCAGTTTCCTTTCCATCACTATTGGTTTCCTGGACATTTTCCTTCATTTCAATTAGTTTAGCCTTCATATGTTCCTCTAATTTGTGACTATAATCAACCAGTTCTGTGAGCATCCTGATGACCAGTGTTTTGAACTGTGCATCTGAGAGGCTGGCTATTTCTTTTTCGCTTATAGTTATCGGCCCTGGGGCGCTGCGTTCTTCTTGAGCCATCTTTTGGACTATGCGTGCCTGTTTTGTATCAGGATTGGAGCCCTAGGTGTTCACCAGAGCAGGGCAACTCAGTTACTTGGTTGTGATGCTTTACTTGAGGGCGGGGTCAAAGAGGAGCAATGGTGGTCCCGGCTGCCATAGCTGCCACCGTCACCGGGCCCAAGTGTTTTGTCCCACTGCATGTGAATGTGCCACCGCTGTCAGCCCTCCACCACTGGGTTCGCCTGCTGGAGCCTGCAAGGTCCGTCTCACTTTATGCGAATGTGCGATCACGGTCAGTCTGCCCCACACCCCGACTGAGTCCGGGCTGCCTGTGTGCCTAGGTTGGGGGATCTTTCCTGCCGGACCCTGCTCCGCTGCTGGCTCTGCCCCTCTTACCGTCCTGGTTGAGCGGTTTGTTGTTGTCGGACTTCCATATAATTCAATTTTCTGTTCTTTGGCTATGTCTTTGTTCTCCCAACCTTTGTTGTATTCAGACTTGGTTGTGGGAGAAAGCACAGTGTTTCCACCTATGCCTCCATCTTGGCGGAAATCCTACCTTCTAATTTTAAAACGGGCTATGGCCTTTTTTAAAAAGTGGTATATCCCAGTTGGTTGGTACATCCTCCTGAAAGCTGAAAGGTGCAGGTTTGATTCCCGGTCAGGGCGCCTGCCTAGGACATGGGTTGGTCCCCATGATTCATTTTGTATGAATTATGCATGGGAGAGGTAACCGATTGATGTTTCTTCGATGTTTCCTTCCCCCTCCCTCTTCCTCTCTTCCTCTCTTCCTCTCTTCCTCTGTCTGAAATTAGTGAGCGTGTCTTTGAGTGAGGGGGAATAAAAAAGTAAGAATGGTGACTTTATACTTTAGCTAAGGTTTAGAGCAGTGTTCACTAAACTTAAGCCGTTAGTGTTCTTTACTAGGTACCCACTAGTATTTATTTAAATGTCTGTTTTTAAGGTGACTTGGTAATTTTGTCCATATACACAGAAATGTACATGGATTATAAATATGTGACTCAGTGGACCATCATAAATTCAAAACCCGTGAAACCAGCACCCAGTCTAGAAAACATATTATCAGTAACCTAGAGTACTTTGTGTTTACCCACTCTCCTTCCTTCATTCCTTTGCCAAATTAATGGCTGTCTTGATTCTGACTTTATAGTGTAGTTGTACCTGTTTTTGAACCTCAAATAAATGCAATTTTGCTGCATATATTCTGCAGTGTTTGGCTTCTTTCCCACAAATTTGTGAGATTCATTCATATTGTTGAATGCTGTCATAATTATTTTTCATTGCACTGATCATTCTTTTGTATGAATAAACCACAATTCAGTTGCCCCTTCTGTTGTTGGCAGTGGAGTTTTCTTGGTGTTTGGCAATTAAGAACAGTGCTTATATCACTATTATTGGCTGTGTCCCTTGGTTTACACTTCTAGGAGTTGAACTGGAGAATCCATAGGATATTCATGTATACCAGGTTCTTAAAGTATTTATACCAGTTTATATTCCCAGTGGATTGAGCACAGGCCTTCGAACTAGAGGATGGCGGTTTGATTCCCAGTCAGGGCGTGTGCCTGGGTTGCAGGCCAGTTCCCTGCAGGCCAACTCCCAGCAGGGGACGCACAAAAGTCAACCATACATTGATGTTTCTCTCCCTTTCTCCTTCCCCTCTAAAGATCAATAAATGAAATCTTTAAAAAAAAAAACATTTACTAATGGTTATCATTACTTTGTTAGAAAAATCGAGTTTCTTTTAGTATAAATGTTATTGAGGCATTTTATATATAGACACACACACACACACACACTCACACAAAACATAATCATAAGTATATATCTAAGTGAGTTTTTGTAAAGTCAACACACTCATGTTACCACCCCACCCCACCCCCAGGTCAAGAAATAGACCTTGTTAGAGCTTCAGAAGCTCCTTATGCTTCCTCTAGTTACTCTTCCGTGTTCTGCTGAACCAGGGTACAGAGACATGCCCGTATTTATTTTGGAGGAACATAGGTTTGATATAGGCTAGACCTTGGTTTTGGTGCTGAGGTGGGGGGTATTATGGTGATTTGTGCTGTTGCATCATGTGGCAACTTTATTAGAAATCTTGGGCTTTACATAGAATGTGCTCAAGTATCTGCAGGCAGATTTCTTGGGTATTGGATTGTCTGCCTGATGACACACCCTCAGCCTTAAGTGACTTCTTTTCCTTATCCATTCCTCTGTTCCTGCAGTGTGCTAAGCCCTTTGCTGAAGTGTTGACAGTTTAACAGAGGTGTAGTCAGGTCTTCAAGCCCTTGTCCCATGTATATGGGTGCCTAATGGGAGTGCCAGGTGACTGTGGAATGACCTGGAGGATGAGGAAGAAAGGTGTGTCGGGTCTGAGAGTCTGCAAGGAGTTGGCAGGGCCAAAAAGGAGGGAAGGTTGCTTCAGGAAGCAAAAACATTTTATAAAAAGGCGCTGAGATCATGTTCTAAAAATTTATTTGGCAACAATTCTTAGTTGTTTGACAACTAACATTTATTGAACAGCTAATATGGATAATACTTAAAATAAGGAGAGACCTTCATTTACAATATTCTAAAGACTGTAAATGCTTTACTATTGGGAGTTGCTTTAGGAATTGTTGTGGCCTTAGAAAACTTGAAATAATGAATGATACTGGGTATTTCTTGGGGTGTGCAGTGAGGGTTAGCTAGAGGCCCAGAACACCTGGCAGGGTCAGGTATCATCTGCTGTTGGCACAGAGCTCTGATTAACATAGTTACCTTACTCAGGCCTGATAGTGTCAGAAGAGGTAGTGAGGCACATGTAATTGCTGCTCTTGTGGGGTCGGTGGTTTGGGTTCAAAGACTAGATCAGATAAAGCTAATAGCAGATATCTGAAACAATTTTGAGAATTATAGTTTGTCTGTTTAGTTCTAGATTTAAATCTAGGAAGTCCCTTTGAAAAGCTGAAATAAAATTGTTTTTCTGCATTCTGAATAGCTCCATTAGTTATATTTGTGTTTGTAGTATTTTTCTACCCAGGATGACACTTGAATGTACATCAGTAAGCAATAAGAAAATTTTACTTATTCCTTCCCTGGCTGAGTTGCTCAGTTGGTTGGAGTGTTGACAGGCCCATACACCAGGAGGTTGTGAGTTCAGTTCCTGGTCAGGGCACATACCTGGCTTGTGGGTTCAATCCCCAGTTGAGGCACATATAGAAAGCAACTGATTGATGTTTCTCTTTCACATGGTGGTTTCTCTCTCTTTCTATTTCTCACCCAACCTGTCTCTCCTGTCTTTGTAAAATCAATAAACATCCTTGGGTAAGAATTCTTTTTTTAAAAAAAGAAGAAAGAAAATTCTATTTCTGATCAGGACTCATCTGCCTTCTCTTCCAGGGCTGCGGATAAAGGAAACCAAGGAGGTTTATGAAGGCGAAGTCACAGAGCTGACTCCATGTGAGACAGAGAACCCTATGGGGGGTTATGGTAAAACCATTAGCCATGTCATCATAGGACTTAAAACAGCCAAAGGAACCAAACAGTTGAAAGTGAGTATGTTTGTGGACTCTTGTCTCTTGTCTCATAATCTCTCAGTACTGTGTGGCCTTGGGTAAGTCGTATAACCTGTGTCCTGGTTTCCTTGTATATGCCCTGTTGGTGATGGTCCCAGGGCCATTTGAAGATTTTATATGTATAAAGGAGTAACAGGTATAGAGCCAATACACAGGAGGGCTCAAAAAAGATAGTTTTATATTTACCTCTGGAAATTATGTATGTTAGTTAAAACATGAGCTGTGTGTTTAGTTGAGTATACTTCTGCCATCCTGTATCCCATATTATGACCATTTCTCAGAGGCCTTAGGCCTCTCTCTCTGACCTGGGTGTCAATTTTTCAATTATGGTGCTCATGCTCACAGAAAGCAATGGCATTAAGTAATCTGGTAAGAGTTGTAGAACAGCTGAGAGATTGATTTAAGAGAGACCAAGTACAGAATCCTGATTCAGCTCCTTGTATGTGTCAGAACCTAGAAACCTGGAGTAATTTTAGTGATTGGTTCTGCTTAGAGCAGGGCTTTGCTGAGAAGCCATATTGCTGGTACTGTGGAAAGCCCTAGAAGACCCTCTTCAGACCCCTGTCTTATAAACATTGAAAATGCTGGCAACAGGGACACTTAGGGGGAAGAGCATGGATTTTGGAGCTTGTAAGGGAATCCTGGCTCTGCTACTGATAGCAGTATGGCCTTTGGGAATAAAAATTGTCTGTCTCACAGAGCTCTTTTAAGGGTCAAAGTTGTGGCTTTGGATGTGGCACCTATTGTAGTTACCTAAGAAGTGGTAACTTTTTAAAAAATATATATTTTATTGATCTATGCTATTTTCCCACTTCCCCCCTTCATTCCCTTCCACACTGTACACCCTCTCCCACCCACATACCCTCCTTTAGTTCATGTCCATGTGTCTTAAGTTCTTTAGCTTCTACATTTCCCATACTGTTCTTGCCTTCCCCCTGTGTATTTTCTACCTACCATCTATGCTACTTATTCTCTGTACCTTTTCCCCCCCTCTCCCCCTCCCACTCCCCTGTTGCTAACCCTCCATGTGATCTCCATTTCTGAGATTCTGTTCCTGTTCTACTTGTTTGCTTAGTTTGCTTTTGCTTTTATTTTAGGTGTAGTTGTTTTGTTTTGTTTTGTTTTTTGTACTAACAAAACCTTTAATATATATTTGTAAAATATAAAAATGCTTAAATAGTGTAATTATCTGTATTTATGACGTTTTTTAAAAATATATTTTATTGATTATACCATTACAGTTGTTCTATTCCCCCCTTCATTCCCTTCCCCCTGCACAGTCCCTACCCCACCATTCTCCCCCCCCTTAGTTTATAACCACGTGTCTCAAGTTCTTTAGATTCTATATTTCCCCCACTATTCTTGCCCTCCCCCCTATCTATTTTCTACCTACTCTCTATGCTATTTTCTATACCTTCTCCCCCCTTCTCCTCCTCCCACTCCCCTGTTGCTAACCCTCCATGTATTCTTCATTTCTATGCTTCCACTCCTGATCTAGCTGTCCTCTTGGTTTGCTTTTGTTTGAGGTGTGGTCATTAATAACTGTGAGTTTGCTGTCCTTTCACTGTTCATACTTTCATCTTCTTTTTCTTATATAAGTCCCTTTAGCATTTCATATAATAAGGGCTTGGTGATGATGAACTCCTTGAACTTGACCTTATCTGAGAAGCACTTTATCTGTCCTTCCATTCTAAATGAAAGTTTTGCTGGATAAAGCAATCTTGGCTGTAGGTCTTTGGATTTCATGACTTGGAATACTTCTTTCCAACCCCTTCTTGCCTGTAAGGTCTCTTTTGAGGAATCCGCTGACAGTCTGATGGTTACTCCTTTGTAGGTGACTGTCCCCTTATCCCTTGCTGCTTCTAGGATTCTCTCCTTCATTTTAGTCTTGTCTAATGTAATTATGATGTGCCTTGGTGTGTTCCTTCTTGGGTCCAACTTCTTTGGGACTCTCTGAGCTTCCTGGATTTCCTGGAAGTCTATTTCCTTTGCCAGACTCGGGAAGTTCTCCTTTATTATTTGTTCAAATAAGTTTTCCACTGGTGGCTGTTTCTTTCCCCCTTCTGGTACCCCTATAATCCGGATGTTGGAGCATTTAAAGATGTCCTGGAGGTTCCTAAGCCTCTCCTCATTTTTTTGAATTCTCATTTCTTCATTCCTTTCTGGTTGGATGTTTCATTCTTCCTTCTGGTCCATTCCATTGATTTGAGTCCCAGTTTCCTTTCCATCGCTATTGGTTTCCTGGACCTCTGCCTTCATTTCAATTAGTTTAGCCTTCATATGTTCCTCTAATTTGTGACTATGTTCCTCTAATTTGTGACTGTAATCTACCAGTTCTGTGAGCATCCTGATAAATAGTGTCTTGAATTGTGCTTCTGAGAGGCTGGCAATTTCTCGGTTGCTTAGAGTTATTGGCTCTGGGACTTTGAGTTCTTCTTGCACCATCTTTTAGGCTGTTCGTGCCTATTCCGTAGCAGGATCGGAGCCCTAAGGTGTTCACTGGCGCAGGGCAACTAAGTCGCTGGGTTGTGACGCTGTATGTGGGGGCGGGGTCAAAGAGGGACTATGGCGTCCTGTCTGCCGCCTGCCGCCTCGGCCCTGCGTGGTCCGACTCACTGTGTGCGAATGTGCGACCGAGGTCAGTCTGCCCCGCACTCCAACTGGTTCCGGGCTGCCTGAGCGCCTGGGTCAGGGGACCTGTCCTGCCCAACCCTGCTCGCTGCTGGCTCCGCCCCTCTTACCGTCCCCGTTGAACGGTTAGATGTAGTTGGACTTCCGTATAATTCAATTTTCTGTCCTTTGGTTGTGTCTTTGTTTCTCCAAACCTTTGTTGTATTCAAACTTGGTTGTGAGAGAAGGCGCAGTGTTTCCACCTATGCCTCCATCTTGGCAGAAGTCCCTATGACATTTTTTTTAAAATTGAAAACATGCGCTTTGTTAGAATTTCTAGCCCAAACACTGTATTTGAAGATGAGAAAAAGAAATTAAGTTAACTTCTTGGCATTTTCGCTTTAGTTTGCCATTTATGTAAGCCACTCTCAAATAAGCCATCCAGTTCTTGAATTTCATTCTAGAGTGCCAAGGGTACAGCTCCCATATAATACTTATTCAAAACAAGATCTACTGAGATGTTAACTGGACTTACTGTGGTGGTAATTTCGAAATATTTACAAATTCAAATCATTATGTTGTACACCTGAAACAAATATGTTATGACCAATTATACCTCAATAAACAAAACAAACAACAAGAAGAGACCTATTGTGAAATTCTGGATAGTCTGGAAAGCGTGGCATTCCTCCTCCTGATCTCCTATTCCAGGGTGAAAGGTCTCCTCTTCCCAATTAAAACAGAGGATGGACCTGGGACCCGCGGGTTTCTGCTTTCTGAAGTCATTTGCACTACATACCACAGCCTTTAAGTGTCTAGCTTCTTTGCTGACCCTACAGACAAAAACGTAGATCACCTTTAATTTCAGGCCTTCACCCATTTTCTTAAGGGAAATAAGAGAAGAATGGACACGATTGCTAAGTTTCTGGTCTAAGTGGCTGAGCTTAGGTGTGGTTGTTAATAATTGTGAGTTTGCTGTCATTTTACTGTACATGTTTTTTATCTTCAAGTCCCTTTAACATTTCATATAGTAAGGGCTTGGTGATGATGAACTCCTCTATCTTGACCTTATGTGAGAAGCACTTTATCTGCCCCTCCATTCTAAATGAAAGCTTAGCTGCATAGGGCAATCTTGGATGTAGATCCTTGCCTTTCATGACTTGGAATACTTCTTTCCAGCCCCTTCTTGCCTGTAAGGTTTCTCTTGAGAAATCAGCAGACAGTCTGATGGGCACTCCTTTGTAGGTGACTGTCCCTTTATCTCTTACTGCTTCTAGGATTTTCTTTTTCATTTTAATCTTGGCTAATGTAATTATGATGTGCCCTGGTGTGTTCCTCCTTGGGCCCACTTTCTTTGGGACTCTCTGAGATTCCTGGACTTCCTGGAAGTCTATTTCCTTTGCTGCCAAAATGTGGAAGTTCTCCTTTATTATTTGTTCACAGAACTTTACCACTTGTTGCTCTTCCTCTTCTGGTACCCCTATGATTCAGATGTTGGAGCGTTTAAAGATGTTCTGGAGGTTCTTACGCCTCTCCTCGCTTTTTTTTTTTAAGATTTTATTTATTTATCTTTAGAGGGGAAGGGAAGGAGAGAGGGAGAGAAATATCAATGTATGGTTGTCTCTCATGTGTCCCCTGCTGGGAACTAACTGGCCTGCAACCCAGACATGTGCCCTGACTGAGAATCGGACCACGATCCTCTGGTTCACAGGCCCATGCTCAATCCACTGAGCTACACCAGCCAGGGCTCTCCTCACTTTTTTGAATTCTTGTTTCTTCATTCTTTTCTGGTTGGGTGTTTCTTCCTTCTGGTCCACTCCATTGACTTGAGTCCCAGTTTCCTTCCCATCCCAATTGGTTCCCTGTACATTTTCCTTCATTTCGTTTCACTTAGTGTAGCCCTCATTTTTTCATCTAATTTGTGACCAGATTCAACCAGTTCTGTGAGTATCCTGATCACCAGTGCTTTGAATTGTGCATCTTATAGGTTGACTATTTCTTTATCACTTACTTGTATTTTTTCTGGAGCTTTGATCTGTTCTTTTGTTTGGGCCTTTTTTTCTTTTTTTTTTTTTTTTTTTTTTTGTCTTGACACTCCTGTTACTTAGTGAGGGGCGGAGCCTTAGGTGTTCACCAGGGCAGGGCAGAGCCTTAGGTATTCACTTTGAAGCTCAGTGGCACTTTATGTGGGGGAGGGGTCCGAGAGGGAACATTGGTGCTTGCTCCGCTCTCTGCTTTCAGTCACTTATGCCACTTCACCCAAGCAAATTGGGCCTTTCTAGTCTGGTTCCTGGGTGGGTGGACCCTGTGAGTTTCTCCAACGAACTCTCCTGTGAGGCTGAGAATTTCTCCCACTGCTGCCTCAACTCCTACTGGTGTTTTCAATCAGAGGTTTGACACTTTATTTTCCTACACTGGAGTTCTGATTTGCGAGGTCTGTCTCACTCCCCAGTTTTCCCTTCTGGTTCATCCATGCGCAAATGTGGGACTGTCCACTCCACCAGGCAGCGCCACTGCCTTGCCTGCCCTGGTCCTCTGCCGCTTTGCCTTGTGTCTGCTTTGCCTCACATCCTCTCCAGGCTTCTGTCTCCACTCCTCCTACTGGTCTGGATGAGTGTATCTTCTTTAACTCCTTGGTTGTCGGACTTCCATACAGTTTGATTTTCTGTCAGTTCTGGTTGTTTTTTGTTTTTAAATTGTTGTTGTCTTCTGGTTGTGTGAGGAGGCACAGCGTTTCTACCTATGCCTCCATATTGGCCAAGAAGTCTAGAAGTGGTAACTTTTGATTTTATTCATAGCCTTCAGTTAGAGAAATGAAGCAATCTAGATTGTAGGCTTTGCTTTATTACTACTAATAATAAAACTTTTTAATCATAGTTCTTACTTTTCTATGTGCCAGGCCCTGGGCTAAGTGCTTCCAAGAAATATTTATTATCATTTATAACTATGGGTAGTTTCCCACAGATAAAGGAGTTGGGGCTGATAAAGAGGTTAAGCAGTTATCTTTGGATCATATAACTAGTTAAGTGGTAAAGCACCCTCCAACTTGCTATGTGACCTTTTGAAGTCAGTTGAGCTCCCTGGGCCTCCATTTTCCCATCTGTAAACTGTGGTAGATTGATCATAATTTGCAGTATAATTTCTTCATCTTTGCTCCCTGTTGTCATTTGGTTCTCTGATTCTGTGAGGTGGTTTTTTGGTCATTACTTTATGGAGATCGTGAAAAACATCTCTTCTTCAAAGGGCCATTTTTCTTTTTCCTGAAAGGTTTTCCATCTTAGGAGCATGCCTCTGCAAATATCTCTTCTAAACCTGCCTCTCATCTCTCCCATTCTGTATTATTTAGATTTCTTAGTAGGATATGATATCTTTCCGGTAATTATGTCTTTAGTCGGTTCATTTGGGAAATTATATAAACCAATATAAATATGCTTGAAGCAAAAAAAATATTATATACTTTCCAGTATATGATAGCTAAAGTAAAACATGCAGTGTAGATTTTTACCTATCCATAAGGCTGCTTTGGACAGTTTAAGAAAGTAATATAAGTGGCCCTGCTGGTATGGCTCAATGGATTGAGCGCAGGCCCACGAACCAAAACATCGCTGGTTTGATTCCCAGTCAGGGCACATGCCTGAGTTGCAGGCCATATCCCCAGTATGGGATGTGCTAGAGGCAACCATACATTGATGTTTCTCTCCCTCTCTTTCTCCCTCTCTAAAAATAAATAAATAAAATCTTTAAAAAATAATATAAGGGAGAGGTTATTTCTTCTAAAATGAGTTCTACTAGGTACTTTGAGAATATGTACAATTTACCTATATTTTGCCGTGTACAATGTGCACTTTTTATCAAAATTTTTGAGGGAAAAATAAAGATGTACATTATACGTGGGTATAATAATCCCATGGGTTTTTTTGTTTTTTTTAAAGATTTTTAAATTTTATTTTTAGAGAGCAGGGAAGGGAGAGTGAGAACAAGAGGGAAAGAAACATCAATGTGTGGTTGCCTCTTGTGTGCCTCCTACTTAGGGACCTGGCCCACAACCCAGACATGTGCCCGGACTAGAAATCAAACCAGTGACCCTTTGGTTCTCAGGCCTATGCTCAATGCACTGAGCTACACCCGCTAGGGCTAATCCCATGTTTAATGGACACAAAAACGTGGGTGCACATTATACATGGCAAAATACATTAATTGGATAGATGGAGAATAAATAGCCAGTGGGTATTTAAGTGTGAAGGAGAAAACCGTACTTTGAATCAGTATCAGTTCCCTCCCTTACCCCATGCTGTGTCAGAGGCTTATCAACTACTATCCTTCCTGCCCATAACAGTGTTCCAGGAGGACATTAGGCCCTACCCAGCCAGAGAAGCAGAGCTTTGTTTCTGTGGTTACCATTTTGCAACAACTTTATTGAGATATAATTTTAATAAAGCTCACCCATTTTAAATGTACAACTCAAGGAATTTGAGTTGTACAACCATCTATTTACAGAGTTGTACAACCATCACAGTTTGAGAACATTTTTATCACCCCAAAAGAAACCTCATGCCAATTACACTACCTTCCCATTCTCACCCGTAGCCCCTTGTAGCCACTAATCTATTTTCTGTTTCTATATACTATTTACCTTTTCTGAACATCATACAAATGGAATCATACATTATGTGTTCTTTCATGTCTGGCTTCTTTCACTAAATCCTGAGTTTTTGCTCTTTAATTTTGTTTGAGCAAAGCCCAAGTTTTTTTCACATTATAAAATGAAGTTTAGCTGAGAGAAACTTATTTCTAAATACTAACTCCTTATAAAAGATGTCCTAGAATTTTGATCACCAAGGATGGCCTGAATGTGGATGACCTGGAGAAAAGTGCTACTTTTCTGGAGATTTTTCCCAAAATGTGCTACTGCCTGGAGATTTATATAAATAAGCAGGCAAATAGAGAGCAGACCCTGGGATTTGAGTCAGAAGGCTTGAGAAGTATCCTGGGTTATGTTTCCCTTTGAATTTTATACATCTGTGATCACATCTGGGTGCTGTTTTATAGATGAGAGGAAACTGATAGCTTTGAGTCAAAGCATGGGCCCATAACATGCTAGCCACAAAGAGTGAGCACTATCTGGCTTCAGCTGTGGAAGGTTCTATCAGTACCTGTGGTGAGGAAAGCAAAGGATTGATGTAGGGACAGCAATTTTTTAATAGGTGTTGGTACCTGTGGTCCCAAGGACAGTTTAGGTTACCTAAAAGCAGTCAGAACCATATTTGTCAGTTTAAGTCTTCGGAGTAAAGGGGAAAGAGAGACTAGGTTTCTCCTTATGAGCCTCTCTGCCTGGCATACAGGTACGCTCACTCTCCTGCTTTCTCTTTAGGACACTCAGTCCCTCAAAGCCAGCCTCACACAACCACATGCACACGTGCATGTGCACAAATATTCTCTCCATTCATTATGTATCTTAAATCTGTTATGGAAAGATACTTTACAATATGTCAGAAGTAAATATATGTGTTATAGTTCTCTGATTCACATATTTTTGAAAAATTTTAAGCTGGACCCCAGCATTTTTGAAAGTTTGCAGAAAGAACGAGTAGAGGCTGGAGATGTGATTTACATTGAAGCCAACAGTGGAGCTGTGAAGGTAATGTGTGATTTGTTTGCCATGGGGACACCTAGATGACCAAAAAGTTGCTTTATATGTGGGGGCGGGGGGGCGGGGGTATGAGGTGTCTTCTACAGTGTTGATGAAAGGTAGGCAGTTGCCCCTTTATGTTTAATAAAGTTTGCTTTCCATTTATCTTCATTCTACAAAGTCAGTTAGAAAAATACTAAAACCTGTTTAGAGGGGGAGTACAGGGTGAGAAAGCAAGACTGTAGTCATTTTTGCAAATTGAAATGTGCGGTGTATTTAATCTTTTTATCTTGTTTGGTATTTTCTTCTCAAGATATATGCATGTGGAAAGGAATGCTGAATTAGTTGGCGTTCTTTTTATATCTGATTTTCAGTGTCCTGTACAGTGTTCCTCACTGTTTAATGGATGAGCATAATACTTCATATCATACAATAACTTACCCACCTATAAGAGTCTGAACAGCTCCCTCTGGCTGAAGTTAATTTACTGGATTTGCCCTTTATCAGGAATTGCATATAGTTAAAAGAGAGGAGGAAAAATATTCTTCAAGAAAATATTGGGTGTTTTTCAACTGAGTTTTTGAAGCTTAGTGATGAGCAGATAGTTTCCTTCTCTTGGCAGCCAGGGGTGGGTTATATTTGGAGTTAAGTCAAGTAAACTGTCAAGCCCACACTTGGGAACCGAGACTTCGTCCTACTCAGCAATGTGCCTTTTAGGGATTTGGCAGTGAAAACTCACTAGGCACTCATGTTTCTCTCCTTTTGCCAGAGGCAAGGCAGGTGTGATACCTATGCCACAGAATTCGACCTTGAAGCTGAAGAGTATGTCCCTTTGCCAAAGGGGGATGTGCACAAGAAGAAAGAAATCATCCAGGATGTGACCTTGCATGACTTGGATGTAGCCAATGCCCGGCCCCAGGTAATGCCTTCACCTAGGCATGGCCTGGCACATGAGCCCTTTTGCATGTTTGAGGAAGCTCTGGGAGTGAATTGTCAGAGGCTTGCTGCCCTTTCTTAGGGCAGCAGGTCCTTTTCTGCTTGTAATATTTAGCGATTAACAGCAGCATGAGCTACTACAACTATTTGAGTTGTTCCATCTCAAATGTTGTAGTCACAGTGATTTCACATGTATTGTTCCTTACCCCAGCCATACCTCTGGCCCAGACTGTGGCTTTTCTCCAGCAGTGGGCTCACACCTGGGATTCTCTGAGTGTTAATGGCAGAAGGACAGGAGTGTTCTTGAAGCCCTTTGCAGTTATTCAGAAAGCCTGACAAAGCCGTGTCTTTCTTTCTACTTAGCAAAATCCAGTTTTGTAGCCTTAATGGGAACTGTATCTGCTCTTCATGCTAAGTAGAAAATGGATACTTTATGGGAAAATACAGTATGACTTTATGGTAATGTGTGAGTTAATTTTTTATTTTTATTTTATAAATGTGTTTATTGATTTAAGAGAGAGAAGAAGGGGGGCAGAGAGAGAAACATTAATGTAAAATACACTAATTGGTTGCCTCCCATATGCACCCCAACCGGGGATAGAACCTGTAACCTAGGTGTGTACCCTGACTGAGAATTGAACCTCCAGCCTTTTGTTATATAGGATGATGCTCCAACCAACTGAACCACACCAGCCAGGGTGAAATGTGTGGTTTTAAAAACCTAACTCTTCCCTCTTGGTATTCTTTCAGTTTGGTTTTCTCTTCATCCTAAGAGAGGCCACCTTTTCACTAACAAGGAATAGGCTTTCTTATCTGAAATTGGATTCTTGGGTGTTTTATCCCTTGGAGCTATGGCCAAGAGATTGCTGAAGAATCAATCATCTTGGACCAATAGGTCTCCTCTTCTTGTGGAATGGCTGTCCCCAAACCATCCTCCTGGGAGCCTTTGACTTGGAGAGATTGCTAGACTGAGAATTGGAATTCAAGGATTGTGTTTCTGTGACTCTAAAGAGCTCAGCTAATTAGTCAATTTGGGTCTCTAGGTTTTCTGTGACCTAAGGCTCTCTGATTTTGAGTTTCTTCTTCTGTGCAAAGGATATAATAGTTCCTACCTGCAGGGCTGTTTTGAGGACAAGATGTTGTAAGTACTCAGGAAACATTTGCTACTTTTTACTGTTGAACATTTATTTAGTGGGCACACCTGTGCCCCAGGGTCTGCTAATCAACAGGTGATCACAGATTGCTGGTAATAACAAAACAGCAGCTTTTTCTTGTTGACTGCGCTTTGAGGAGCTAGTGGAGAGAGTGCAGGCAGGGAGCGAGCCTATTAGGAGTCAGCAGGAAGACAAGACTCTGAGCAGCTCTGGGTCAGGACTAGGTTAATGTGACTGGATAGCTGTGTTTAGTGGGAGGAAACATGGGAACATAATTAATTAGGTGTACTTCTTTATTCCTACTTTGACAGTCCATTTGTCCCCCAGTGGAGCTGGAGTATTAGAAAGGAGTAGGGGACACAGATGCCTCATAGAGGACCCTTGACCTGAACTTTAATGGATGACTGGGAGCTGCCCAGGAAAAGAAATGCAGTTCCTAGCAGATAGACTAGAATATGCAAAAGCACTGAGTCATAAAAGAGCTTGGGTGTTCAGGGAACAGTAAGGAGTCTTGTGTGGCTGATCAAGCAGTGTGGAATTGGAAAAAAGTTACTGGAGTTGGAGGCTGGGGCTGATTCCACAGAGCTTATACTTTTCATGAAAGGATTGAATTTGATTCTTATGGGTCAGGGGGAACCTCTTAAGAACTCCTGTGTTTAGAAGCTCCTTCAGTTTTCCAGTTGAGCTAATAGGGTCTGCATTGCCACCCTTCAAGCCCAGGCAGGTTCATGGTATTCATGCAGATGGAAAAATACGGAGCCATTGGGATGTCTGGCATGCCTTTATTCACGGGTGGGAGAGCCGTGCATCCTGCAGGGTGCATGTCTATCTGTCCCCTTGCATGTCTCTCATCATCATCTCTCCCAGTAGGGAGTCCCTACCTGTTTGAATACTATAGGGAAACAAAGCCAAAAAACTGCCAAAACATTACATAATGTAACATAATTCTGTGCATGCAAGCCCACTTCATGTTATGGTAACAGTTTATCAGACCCAGTTTCTTTTTTTTTTTAATATATTTTATTGATTATATACCATTACAGTTGTTCTATTCCCCCCCTTCAATCCCCTCCACCCACACCCTCCCTCCCCCACCATTCTCCCCCGCTTAGTTTATAACCACGTGTCTCAAGTTCTTTGGATTCTATATTTCTCCACTATTCTCGCCCTCCCCCCTATCTATTTTCTGCCTACCATCTATGCTATTTTCTGTGCCTTCTCCCCTCTTCTCCCCCTCCCACCCCCCTGTTTCTAACCCTCCATGTGTTCTTCATTTCTATAGTTCCACTCCTGATCTAGCTGTCTTCTTGGTTTGCTTTTGTTTTAGGTGTGGTTGCTAATAACTGTGTGTTTGCTGTCCTTTCACTGTTAATATTTTTCATCTTCTTTTTCTTAGATAAGTCCCTTTAGCATTTCATATAATAAGGGCTTGGTGATGATGAACTCCTTGAACTTGACCTTATCTGAGAAGCACTTTATCTGTCCTTCCATTCTAAATGAAAGTTTTGCTGGATAAAGCAATCTTGGCTGTAGGTCTTTGGATTTCATGACTTGGAATACTTCTTTCCAGCCCCTTCTTGCCTGTAAGGTCTCTTTTGAGAAATCCGCTGACAGTCTGATGGGTACTCCTTTGTAGGTGACTGTCCCCTTATCCCTTGCTGCTTCTAGGATTCTCTCCTTCATTTTGGTCTTGGCTAATGTAATTATGATGTGCCTTGGTGTGTTCCTTCTTGGGTCCAACTTCTTTGGCACTCTCTGAGCTTCCTGGATTTCCTGGAAGTCTATTTCCTTTGCCAGACTGGGGAAGTTCTCCTTTATTATTTGTTCAAATACGTTTTCCACTCGTGGCTGTTTCTTTCCCCCTTCTGGTACCCCTATAATTCGGATGTTGGAACGTTTAAAGATGTCCTGGAGGTTCCTAAGCCTCTCCTCATTTTTTTGAATTCTCATTTCTTCATTCCTTTCTGGTGGGATGTTTTGTTCTTCCTTCTGGTCCATTCCATTGATTTGAGTCCCCGTTTCCTTTCCATCACTATTGGTTTCCTGTGCATCTCCCTTCATTTCAATCAGTCCAGCCCTCACACGTTCCTCTAATTTGTAACTTTGTTCCTCTAATTTGTGACTATAATCAACCAGTTCTGTGAGCATCCTGATAAATAGTGTCCTGAATTGTGCTTCTGAGAGGCTGGCAATTTCTTGGTCGCTTAGAGTTATTGGCTCTGGGACTTTGAGTTCTTCTTGTGCCATCTTTCGGGTTGTTCGTGCCTGTTCCATAGCAGGATCAGAGCCCTAAAGTGTTCACTAGAACAGGGCAACTCAGTCGCTGGGTTGTGACGTTGTAGGTGGGGGCGGGGTCAAAGAGGGACAATGGCTCTCACTGGTATTGCAGGGCAACTAAGTCGCTGGGTTGTGACGCTGTCTGTGGGTGCGGGGTCAAAGAGGGACTCTGGCGTCCCGTCTGCCGCCTGCCGCCCTGGCCCTCACAGGTGCCGAAGGGCGAAGGGCAACTAAGTCGCTGAGTTGTGACGCTGTATGTGGGGGCGTGGTCAAAGAGGGACTATGGCGTCCTGTCCGCCGCCTGCCGCCATGGCCCTCACCGGTGCTGCCGTCACCGGGCCCACACGTTTCATCCCACTGCACTCGAGTGTGCCACCGCCGTCAGCCCTCGCCCCCTGGGGCCTGCGTGGTCTGTCTCTCTGTGCGCGAATATGCGCCCACGGTCTGCCCCGCACCCCAACTGGTTCCCGTCTGCCTGCGCGCCTGGGTCGGGGCCGTGTCCTGCCCGACCCTGCTCGCTGCTGGCTCCGCCCCTCTTACCGTCCCCGTTGAACGGTTAGATGTAGTCGGACTTCCGTATAATTCAATTTTCTGTCTTTTGGTTGTGTCTTTGTTTCTCCAAACCTTTGTTGTATTCAAACTTGGTTGTGGGAGAAGGCACAGTGTTTCCACCTATGCCTCCATCTTGGCGGAAGTTATCAGACCCAGTTTCAAGGCTGTGAGAACACTGGTTATCATGCCCCTCCAAGGCTATGGGAACACTATGCCCCTTAGTTACCCAGACACCTAGGTGAGGAAGCCAGTCTGCCTCCACTTACCCTACAGGGTCTGTCCACTTCAGGATCCTGTCAAGTTGACACTGGGAACCTGTGGGATGGGGAGGGGGGTGAGGCTTTTGCTCCTGCTTAGAAAGCAGGACTGACTGACAAATCTTCTCTTGCACAGGGAGGACAAGACATTCTGTCTATGATGGGCCAGTTAATGAAGCCAAAGAAGACAGAAATCACAGGTAAGAGAAACAGCAAAATTGGTGAACCAGAAGCAGAGCTGGAGGGCCTTGGATTCTGGTATCCTTCCAGAATATATCCTTCCATCCTTCCTGTGTGAGGCTCTATGAATGACTCCTCCCTAAACTGAGAAAGTGCCTCAGGACAGTTTCTTTCTTTCTCTTTTTTTTCAGAGCCTTGACTCTATGCTAATAGTCTATGACTGGTTTAAACAGCCAAAAGCACACCCAGTGCACTCTGGCACTGTGTATTAGCACATCCTCTTGACTGAAATCTGTATCCTTGTACTCATCTTTGGAGATTGAAGCCTTCACAGTCTCTGGTTCCCTTGAGATCCCAGAAATGTGGATTATGTTTGCCCAGCTCTGCAGGATAGCTCCCGCCAGAGCACACACGAGCACTGAGCTTTGCTGCCTGGTACTAGATTCCTCTCCCCTGCTAGGAGTTTCCATTCCACCCTGCTCAGCTTCCTGGCACTTCCCCTTTGGCCGGATTGTTCCTGCTTCCTTGTAGATCTTTAGTATACTCTGCTTTTCTTCCTGATATGTCCCTCTTTTTTACTGTTTACTCTCTGATATGTCCCTCTTTTTTACTATTTAGTACTTACAGCTTTATCACCTTAAAATGCTAAACATTTGCAGGGGTGTTCAACCTTTAGGCATCACTAGGCCACATATTAAATATAGATACACTAATAAAAACTGATGAGCCAAAAAAAGACGTTAAGTAAGTTTACAGTTTTGTGCAGGGCACATTCATAGCCATCTTGGGCCATATGTAGCCTGTGAGCTGCAGGTTGGACACCCTTGCAAAAGCATGTGTTTGGGGGGTGGGGGGTTGTTGTTGTTTTTTAAGCTTTAGCCAGTGGAGTGATCTGAGGTCTTCCTATTATACTTGACATGAACAGTTTCTATATTTTAACATGATTTTGACCATGCATCCTCTTTTGACCATCCCTGCCTCATGGCTTTGGTGGGAGATGCTGTATCAAATCTTCATGTTCTGTGTTTATGACTCGCTCCTTCCTGATAGCATAGGAGCTGGCTGGGAAAATGAGAACTGTGACCTTAGATGGGTTCTTAAACTTTTTTTTTAAGATTTTACTTATTTATTTTTAGAGGGGAGGAAGGGAGAAAAAGGAAGAGAAACATAGACTGGTTGCCTCTTGCATGCCCCCAACTGGGAACCTGGCCTGCCACCCAGGCATGTGTCCTGATCAGGAATTGAACCAACAACCTTTTGGAATGTAGGCCACTGCTCAATCCACTGAGCCATATCAGCCAGGATGGGTTTTTTAACTTTTGAGAGACTTACCTTCTTAAAACTCTGAGATTGGACCTTTTCTCAGAACCTTTCATTGCTTACATGTTTTCTTCCAGATAGGATTCTATACATGCCTTTTATTCATTCCTTTGTCCAGGAACTCGACAGAAAGTTAATTAACCTAAGCTTTGTGATATAGGGCCAAAGATAGGGTCATTTACCAGTGCAAAACAAATTTGCATATGGAAACTCATTTAATCCAGAGGTCCCAAACTCAGTGCCTCTGGGATCCAGGCAGGCTGAGTTTGGGTGAGTGTGAGTAATAATGCCTGGTGGAGAGTGTGACTTAAAAAAGACATCTTCAGGGGAAGCTGCCAGTTTTGTGATTTGTAGTGTGATCATTCCTACTTTCAAATGATGAAACTGAAGTCTGGAGTAGGGACATATCAACAGTTTACCTGAGGTCACATAGCTAGCAATAAAACCAGGCTCCAAACTTGGGTTTGGGTTGGATTCAGATGGGGAGAGAAGAGAAAGGGTGACAGTTTTCTCCATCTAGTACTGACCTTGTATGTCTACTCTTGCTGTCTCCTAGACAAACTTCGAGGGGAGATTAACAAGGTGGTGAACAAGTACATCGATCAGGGCATTGCTGAGCTGGTTCCAGGCGTGTTATTTGTTGATGAGGTCCACATGCTAGACATTGAGTGCTTCACCTACCTTCACCGGGCCCTGGAATCTTCTATTGCCCCCATCGTCATCTTTGCATCTAACCGAGGCAACTGTGTCATCAGGTAGGGTGGCTGTCTGCCAACCATGAGGATTTTCCTCCTTCCATCTGGGTTCATTTCATTTGTTCTCCAGGGTCACTTTAAACCCATTATTATGTCATGAGTTAGGATGGGAAAGAAGGAAAGTCATAATTCATTTTGAGGGAAACATGCCATAGTGGCTTGCTTTCAAAGGTAGTTCATGTGTCAGCCTTAATCCACCATGGTCACCAAAGGCAACTGCCATCCTGATACTGAATATGAGGACCTCCCGGGGTTACTGTGTGGTATGATTTGGTCATTCAGTTGGAGTGGGCAAAGGTTAAGATTGGATAGGCTGGTCTGGGTGACATTATATATGTTAACATCTCTGATTATACTAGCTCTGGGAGGTAAATATTTTTGGTTTCATTTTTCAGATGAGGAAACAGAATGGCAGCATAACTTTCCCCTAGTCATAAAGGTAGAATGAGAATCCAGGTCTTTCTAACAGTGAAACCAGTAACAAAACCAGAAATTTCTGGCTGTTCCTTAGAGCCACATGGTACCTCCACTTACCCGTACTCCCTTAGGTCTGCTTTTGGAGAGGCAGGTGTGAACACCTGGAAGTCAAATGCTATATGATGCTCTCACCCTGCCAAGGTGGGCTCAGAGCTGGGACAGGGGTCTTGGCTGAGGTTTTTTCTTTCTCCTGAGTATTCTGTAGGCCTATGAGCCACAGAGAACACATCATCTTCCCAGCTTACAAACCTGAGCATCAGCACCTCATACTTGGTACTTTTTTTGCCTTTTGGTTTTTTATGCTCCTGTTTGGAAATTGGGGCCACATTCTAGCATTGCTAGTGGAATGAAGGGGAATGGTAAGAAGCCCTTTTAAGTCTGCAACAGAGTAGTGAGGGCAGCAGAGCTCTGGAGGCTGCATGCTCCTGGCAGAAGGGTGCTAGGAATCCAGAAAGAGAACCCAGGGCCCATGAGTATTAACACAAAGCCAGAACCACACTGAATTAGGAATCTGGATTTCTGACCCACCTACACTTGCCTCTTGAATGACAATGAGTAATATGCATTACTCATTACTCAATTACTCATTGAGTAATTTAATGAGTTAAGTTACTCAATTAGTAATTTAACTGGCTCCATGAAGTAGCTTTGTCTCCATTGAGGTTATGTTATTGAACCCAACCAGTTGCGGGTATGGGGGGTCCTACTGCTCGCCACCTGCCAGGCAGATCTCCAAAGATTGATGAAGTTCAGAGGAAAATAATCTTTTATTTAACAGCAAGCTTATGTCCAAAACATCTGGTAACAAAAGTAAGGGGGAAAGAAAAGTCAGAGTATGACATCAAAAATAGCTACTTAAATATTTGTCATTATAACTACTACATAGGTTCAAGAACTGAAAATAACACAAGAACAAAAATCTCTTCACAGTGCTGACTTATCACAAAGATCTTTGGAAATAATGGCAAATTTCTGCTTCAAAGCCTGTTCCCTCTAAGACACCCAGAGAAAAATCACCCTGTCACCCTCTGCCAGATCAGTTCAAGGGTGCACCAGGAACCTCTTCTCCTATCCAAAAGTATCGTAAATGTAGGTGGCTTAGCTGGTTTCCAGTTGCTGTCCAGCTTCAGGCATCTTTTGGAGTCTGTGTCCCCAGGCTGCCATTCACAGGCCTGCACAGGCCACTGTTAGCAGGCCCATAGGCGACTATTGGCAAGCTACCCCTTCCATGGGGGGAGGGGGAAAAAACTAACTGACTTTTTGCTTTTTGGCATGGTCCATTTCAGAAGTCCTTTCCCAGAATCTCATGTGTGCCAAAAGCACACTGAGGGCCAGTGTTGGCCTTATTTGGGTTTTTCCCTCTTCCAGCCAAGTTTAGTAATGGGGCAAAGTCTCCAATCACAGATATACAGCTCAAACCCTCCCCATTTCCTGGGGGGTGGGGGTGGCAGTATGTCCATTATAGTTACAGTTATCTAGAAGCTGTGCTGTTGGTGCTGGGGAGTAAACTCCTTAGATTTCCCCTCAGTTAACTAGGAATTAGGACTCATATTCATGATTCAAATTTATGCAGCAGAATCTTGTAGTTGCTCCTTGAATCTTTGTAGTGCTATGTTGATAATATTGCTACATGTTTTTTTCTTCAATATTTGAGAGAAGGCAGCTTGTACCAGGTCCAGGACAACCTTTGATGAGAGGATCCTGGCTCCCTAGGCAGCTTCTAGAAATCAGATATATGGTTTGGTACCCAGTGACCCTGGTGTCTCTCTTGCACAGACTCCATAGGTTTGCTGTGCTTGCTTTTTCTTTGGTTAGATCTGCCTTCATTTGGGCAGCTAATGAAAGGGCTCAGCCTGGACAGGTGGCACCCCTGCTGCAGAGCTCTGCTACCAGGTTCCCTTCTCTCACAGTGGATAACTCAGCCCAGCAGATGCCAGTACAGGAAGATGCCAAGAGCAAGATTTCTTAGGCCTCTGAGTACTTTCTTTCAGTCCCATTCCTTCCAGGAAAAAGGTTCATAGGAAGGTGGCTTTGATCTCAGAATTGCCCAAAGGGGTCAGAGCTCTGGTCAGCATGCAATCTGGGAGACATGACCCCAGCCTCTTTCTGACTGACTTGTTCAGGGTTCCTTGAGGCTGTGGCTGCTCATGGCTGTCAGACTGCAGTCACCCAAATAGAGGTAAAATGTTGTGTAGGCCCAATAAAGTAACCAAAATTGGGGTGTGTGCTCTTCAAGAGGATTTTGGTGCCAAGACGTAGAGGGAAATTTGTTGAGTAGTGATAATAATGTCAAAATATCAATGATAAAAATAATAGCCAACATGTATTAAGGAGCTCTTTCTGTGTACCAGGCACATTGCTGCTCTCACCTTAACGTAGTGAGGGACAGCTATTCTCATTGTTCAAATGAGGACACTGAGGCTGCACCAGGAGGGGACACTTGGCCAAGGTCACACAGCTCAGAGACAAGACTGGGATTTGACCAGAGCATTGAACTTCCATGCTGTGAGATTTGGCTTAAATGTGAAATGATGGAATTTCTGTAACATATACATAGTTTTGTCCACATCTGACTTGCTGCCCATCAGATTTTACCCTTATATTTAGGAGCAGTTTAGCTTCCTTCTTCACTTCAGACCCATATGTGACCTCCAGAGCTTGAAAGGAAAGGGAAGAGGAAGGAAACTCGCAGCCACTGAGGGCTTCCTCTGTGCCAGACACTGTCCAAAGTATACTCTACATGGGTCATCGCATGTAATCTCAAGGCACCCTAACTACCTTCTGGGCAGGTGATGTTATCTCCAGATTTCACACGTGAGGTGACCAGCGTAGGCCTCAAGCTTGACATCTGACTCCAAAGTCCAAGTCATTCCTGCTGTCCTGCACTGCTTTCTGGAGTTGCCTGGTCAGTGAATGGGGATTGAGTTTTGAGTTGATGGTGGTTGTGTGGAGAGCCACTGTGACTAATGGTGTTCAGTGCCTCTGAAAGTGCGGACAGCCCCCAAGTCCTCTGGGTCACCTGTCCTTGTACATTGGGGGATGAGGGAACCATTACTGGAGGAGCACATGACCCTACATTTCTTCCATGGGTGCTTTACTCTCCCCTGGAAATTAACAATGTTCATGGCTACAGTAAGAGGTGAAGCTGCACTAACTCTTTCTACACTTGTTACCTTGAGAAGTCCTTCTCATTTCACATAGCAGGACCCCCAGATGTTAAAGGAAAGCCTGGCTCTGATCCCAACTGTAAACACTTTGGAAGGTCTTCTTTTCCTGCGGAGAATAGCTCCCTGAATTAAGGAGTTTTTGTAGGAGTTTTTCTCCATAAGTCACTGTTGCACTAAAGCATGGAGACTTAAGAAACAATGTGGTTTCAATTCACTGTAACCCTGTGGCAGAACACCCCGAGTGGCATTTAAAAAAATTAGCTTTATAAAGATAAAATTCACACCTAATATAATTCACCCAGCTAAAGTGTAAAATTCAGGGTTTTTTAAACATATTCACCAGTTGTGTAATCATCTCTACAGTCTGCGTTAGAAGATTTTCATTATCCCTAAAAGAAATCCTATACATGTCAACATCTACCCTGCCATCTGCACATGTACCCCGCCCCCACACACACCCCTATTTTTTTCCATAGCGCCTCTCCACAGACCCTGGTAACCATTCACCTAATTTCTACCTTTATGCATTTAATGCCTTTTCTGGACATTTCATGCAAATGGCACCATACAATCTGTGGTGGGTTTTTTTGTCTGCCTTCTTTCACTTAATGTAATGTCAATGTTCACCCATCTTATATAGCACACATCAGTACTTATTTTTAAGGCTAAATAGTATATCAAAGTATGGAATATTTAATAGCAAGTTTTCCCATTCATCATTTGATGGACATTGGAGTATCTAAGGAGTGGAATTGCTGGGTCAAATGGTAGCTCTGCTTCACCTTTTAGACATTTTTTCCACGGTGGCTATACCACTCTCACCAGCAATGTGTGAGGATTCCAATTTCTCTGCATCCTCAACAATTCTTGGTATTGTCTGTCTTTTTGATTTTAGCCATCCTACTGGGTATGAAGTGGTATCTCATTGTGCTGTTGATTTGCATTTTCCTGATGGCTAATGATGCTAAGCATCTTCTCATGTGCCTGTTGGTCATTTGTCTATCTTAGGAGAATTATCTGTTTATGATAATTTCCCCATTTTCTACAGGTTATTTGTCTTTTTATTGTTAGGTTGTAAAAATTCTTTATGTATTCTAGGGATACTAGACTCCCATAGATGGATTATTTGCAGATATTTTTCTCATATTCTGTAAGTTGTCTTCTCAGTGTCTTGATTGTGTCTTTGACATACAAGTTTTAAATTTTGATGAAGTCCAGTGTATTTGTTTTTCTCTTGTTTGCCTGTGTTTTTGGTTTCATATCTAAGAAAAAGAATTTGCTCTGGCTGGTATGGCTAAGTGGATTGTGCACTTGCCTGCAAACCAAAAGTTGCTGGTTTGATTCCTGGTCAGGGAACATACCTGGGTTGCAGGCAAGGTCCCCATTTGGGTTGGCATGTGAGGGGCAACTGATGGATGTATCTCTAGTGCATGGATGTTTCTCTCTGCCCTTCTCTCCCCCTCTCTCTCCTCCCTCTAAAAGTAAATGAAAATTTTTTAAAGAAAATTTATTGCATAATCTAAGTA
Source organism: Sturnira hondurensis (assembly GCF_014824575.4). NCBI lineage: Eukaryota > Metazoa > Chordata > Mammalia > Chiroptera > Phyllostomidae > Sturnira > Sturnira hondurensis. The sequence continues at coordinate 1,554,075 of NW_028074169.1, read as the reverse complement.
AACAAAGAATTACACCTATGATTTCTTATAAGAGTTTTCTTAAAAGTCTTAGTTGTAGCTCTGACATTTGGGTTTCTTATCACTTAGATTTAATTTTTGTGTATGGCATAAGAAATAGGTCATCCAACTTCATCCCTTTGCATATGATACCCAATTGTTCCAGGACCATTTGTTGAAAAGACTGTTATTACTTTATTGAATTGTCATGGCAGCCTCATCAAAAAATCAAATGCCTTTCTCACGGCTGAGTGGAGTTATGAGAGTTACCCAATGAAGTGTTCTTTACTGTACCTCCTGTCCTCATAGAAGCTTTAAGCTTTGTGTTATCTGTGTCACTATAGTTACAGGATTATATAAAGAATCAATCAGGCAGTGATTCTGGGCCAGGGGAATTTTTATATGTCATGTCTGGAGGTACTACTGGCATTTTGTGGATAAAGTCCAGGGATGCTGCTGAACATCCTACATGCACAGTATAGTCCTCTACAGAAAAATTATGTGGTTCAAAATATTAACATGCCGCAGTGGAGGAACCCTACATTAAAAATTTTGCACATGTGTAGGTCGGTGTATAGGATAAATTTCTAAATTCCAGTTACTGTGTTCCTCCAGATACATTGTACCATATTGGAATCCTAGAAGAATTGCACATGTGGTCTTACAACCCAGAACTGTACATCTGGAAGAGGCACACAATTAACATAGTTTGAAGAGTTGTCAAATGCCATAATGATGAAATCAGTATTAGGCTGAAGCCAAAGTCAGAAATAAACTTTCAGGTACAAGAATAAATCTGCAGTTTTAGCCAAAATACAATCATTGCAGTTTATTGTTAGCAGTTTTATAATGTAATGTGCTTTTATGACTGTCTTGTCAAACAGTGACTGCTCTACATTGAGAGTTCCTTCTAGAGTCACTGCCCTGTGCTGGTAAATAGGGCTTTTTGGCCTCGCAGAATAGAATTCCAGAAACCATTTTTCACTAATATGTTTTCTAAAAGAAACCGTTCCTAAGGTTCATAGCTTGCACAAAGTTAAAAATGTTTTGCCTTTAATTCTAGAAAAATGTGTAGTAGTCTTTAAGCAGGTCTTTGGTTTAAATTTTTAATTTTAGGGACTCAAAACTATAAGAAGTTTTTTTTAAAGATTTTATTTATTTATCTTTAGAGGGGAAGGGAAGGAGAGAGGGAGAGAAATATAAATGTATGGTTGCCTCTCATGCATCCCCTGCTGGGAACTGGCCTGCAACCCAGGCATGCGCCCTGACTGGGAATCAAACTGTGATCCTTTGGTTTGCAGGCCTGCACTCAATCCATTGAGCTACACCAGCCAGGGCAATATCTGCTGTTTTATAAGTGGCTTCTTTCTTTCTTTTCTTTTCTTTTTTTTTTTTAAAACTATTTATTTATTTATTTATTTATTTATTTATTTATTTATTATTTTTAGAGAGAGGGGACCGAAACCATAACCCAGGCATTGCTTTACTGTATGACGCCCAACTTACTGAGTCACACCCACCGGTGAGGGCTATAACTGGCTTCTTTCACTTAGCATAAGATTTTCAAGGTCCATCCTGTTATAGCCTGTATCAGAACATTTTATTCTCGCAATAATAAATATACATTTACACTTCAACTGACTGGATACAGTTTCAACAGATTTTTTTTTAAGATTTTATTTTTATTTATTTTTAGAGAGAGGAGAAGGGAGAAAGAGAAACATCAGTGTATGGCCGCCTCTCACGCGCCCCCCCACTAGGGACCCAGCCCTCAACCCAGGCATGTGCCCTGACTGGGAATCATACTGGTGACCTTCTGGCTGGCTCACAGGCTGGCACTCAATCCACTGAGCCATACCGGCCAGGGCCAGAATGACTTTTTTTTAACTGAAGTTTTATTTCTGCAATGATTGGAAACCAAATATTTTGACACTAACAATTAAATCCAAATGTTCTGCCCTTGTTCTTTATTATAGTGATAAGTTATGACCATAGACTCTTAATCTGGCACCAGAAACGGTGCTGAGGTAGACCTGCTGCTTCTGTGACTCTCAAAGGCTGAGGCTTCCAGATGCTGTGGTTGAAGCCTGGTCCTGGGGGCTGCCAGGTCTGTGCAACACACACCCTATCAGGCACGCAGCTGGTACTTCAGGGCCTAGTGGGTTTAACAGGGCTCCTCTCCTGGGCTGTTCTACCTTTGGCTTGGCTAAGAGTCCAAGAGAAAAATAGGAAAAGTCATAACTGGACAGTTTTCCAAAAGAAATAAAATAACTAGTGCACATAAGGGAAAGCATTCAAATGAGTCAAGGAAATGCAAATTCAAACAAGATGTTACCCATTCATTTTCTAAACTACCAAAGCAACAGAGTATTTGAAAATTAGAATACCCAGTGCTGGCTATAATGCAGTGAGATCAGATATCACTTGTGTAGCTGTGTAAATTAGGATATTCGGTCATCCATTTGAGTAGATAGTCAGGATTGTGTCAGACAATACTAGAGTTGCTGAAGAAATAAATATTCATGGTTATATGCATAAAATTGCTTATTAAGGTGTCGTTATTAAAAATAGCAACAATTGGAAACTACCTAAATGCCCAATAATTTGGGTTTTATAAAATACCTGATGAGTTAAGACTAAAGCAACATGGACAAAAGCAAAGAAAAAATCTACTTGCTTAATTTAGTTTAAAAAAATGTTTACATGAAAATTTGGCAAATAGGATTTTTGGTGGCCTATTTCTCCCTTTCCCAAGTTTTCTATGGTACTGATATTTGCTAAAATAATGAAGTTGTTTTTGATGATACCTGAATGGTAGTCTGTCTACACTGCCTCTGACTCTCAGGACATGCACTAACTTTTTTTTCATTGTGAGTTTCTCATCATGTTTTCAATGTCCAGAGTCTGGTCTCAAATTGCTCAGGGTTATATGGTCATTCTGGGTCTTGCAGAGGCACTGAGGATATCACCTCTCCTCATGGTATCCCTCTTGACCTTCTGGACCGAGTGATGATCATCCGGACCATGTTATATACTCCGCAGGAAATGAAACAGGTGAGTCTACCTTCTCCCTTCCTCTCTCTGTTCTCCCTTTAATTGCTGCTAGTGTTCCCTGATGCCATGTAGGAAGGACTGACTCCCACCACTATCCCATCACTATGCTGCATCCTTGGACAAGTCCCAATACTCTGAGCCTCAATCTCTCCAAGTAGATACTGCCTAAAGTGTCACAAAACCTTCTACATCCTACATCCCTCCTGATAAACTTTAGGAAAGAGATGGTGAAAAATATTGACTTGATGACAGCCATTGGTGGGGGAGGGGGTCACTGAAAAAGGAACTTCTAGGAAAAGGGCATGAAATGCTTTAGCAATAGCCTCTTGGTGCCTAGGCCAGACCCTGTTCGAGGTTCCTTTTGTTCAGTGGGCAAAGCCAGGTACTCTGTCCCACCAGAACCCACAGCAGACTCGCTTTAGCAGGATGCAGAAGGTATAGGGGCTGAGCACTCAAGTCCTAGCAGAGCTGTATACAGCATGACTGATGGGTTTCTCAGGGACTTTGGAGCCTGTGCCTGGGGCTGCTGCCTTTGTTGTACAGATGCAGCAGCCTGGTCACACATCTCAGAGAGGCACCTGGAATGGAGGTCATGATACTAACCTTACAATGAGAGGCTTGAAGGAGATGTACGTGGAAGCATTTAGCTCAGTCCCTGCACATAGTAATGCCAGAATTCCATGTGAGCTGAATTTAGGGCTGGAGGTGACAGGGTTGTATGAGATTGGGCCTTATCCCAAGGGGTACAGCCCTAGTTCTTGCAGAAATTGCCTCTTGCTTGATCTGGAGCTGGAACACCAGTTGTATGCTAAATAATGCCTAGGCACTGCACACTTAGAATTTCTAGTTCCCTAATTGGTACTAGGGTACTTTGGTAGTTGTTACGGTCATAATCTCTTTTCTTTTTGATGGCTGAGTTGCAGAGTGGAAAGTCCAGGATTTAAAGCCAGACAGTTCCCTGCAGAGCCCAGGCCATCTGCTCAGCGATGGATTGTGCTCTAGGTTGGTGACCCAGCAGTACAGGCTGTGTTCTTTTCCTTGCTCTGTCCACCCATGCTTTGGATGGTCTCATTCCCAGGGTGTAGGTCTTTCACTTGGAGGTCCATATATGGCCAAGGCTGGGGATGTGGAGTGGACCAGGGCATCACTGGTATCTTAATAGGCTGTGCCTGTACCCTCTCCCCTCACCAGAGCACAGGCACTGTTTGTTGGACATTGCGCTAAATTTATAGATGTGCGTAGTTAGCATGATTCCATTTGATTTCCAGTAACCACAAGACAGGGAAAACTGTTATTGTTGTGATTCTTAAAGATAAGAACAAAAGACTTAAGCTAACTAAATGTCCAAGTTCATAAGGCTGGTCAGTGGCAAGTATATAACAGGACTAATAGGAATCCAGGCTGTCTGATTCTGAAGCTTGTGTTCCTAAGTGCTATGCTACCAGCCTCCTACCTGCTAGAAATAACAAGTTCGGGTGGAGTCACTCTGGCAACTTGTTGGCAAGGCCTTTCCTTTTGGAGCTCTGAAGGCCTCTCCTAGGCATTTCTTGGCTGTCCCCTTACTCATAGATAGCCTATCCGCCTGGTCCTGCCAACATTTCTTATTGACCAGTACCCAGGAGTGCTGGGGTGAGCGTGGAGCTGGAGGTCTCCCTTCATAACCAGGAGGGTTATGTAGTTCATGGCAACAACTGTGCATTATTAGGAGATAATGTCCATGTCTGGGGGTCTTATCACCAGCTAATGGTCTGTTGCTCTTGGATGAATGCTAGGTTGAAGTCAAAGCATTCATTGAATAGAAGTGGAAGCAAAACCAAAGGATAAATTGGTCTCTTTCCCATCCTTACCTTTGGGACTAGAGCCTACTGGGAAAGGCAGCCCTACACACTCAGATCACTTCTTGGCTAAATGATTTGAGCAATTTCATGCATCTCTATGAGCCTTCCTGATTCACTGCAAGGTCTGTTCCCTTCTCTAAAGGTTGTCATGAGGACTAAGTGAGATAGTGACAATACATGGATAGGGTCAGCTGTCCCTTCCTACTGCAGTTATTACTGATATTAACAACTTGCAGGTGCTTTATAGATATCCACTGGGATTCTCACAACAGCTTTCAATAACCAGAGTTTGCGACTCGAAAAAAACAAGGGCCCCATGGTCACAGAGAATAAGCTTCAGAGCTAGGACTGTCACAGAGAATAAGCTGCACAGCTAGGACATGTTTACTCCATTTGACCCTGGAACATGTGGTATGTTCTCCCCTGGAATGTTCTACAACTGTGCCTTCCAGAGCAGTGACTGTAGGCCAGCTCCTGACCTGGTTCCATATGCTTAGCCAGGCCTCCTCTTGGGTTAGCACAGGACAGACTGCCATTATGCAGACTGGTTTTTTTTGTTATTGTTGCTTTGATGGGTTCAAGGAATAACCTCGGCATTTTTACTGGAGCCTGGCACAGGTCTTTAAAAAACAGAGTAAATGTAACATGTATTCTGCCATCAGTGCCGACACCCTCATAAACTATCCCTGAAGGTTATTAAATGATTAAAGATGTAATTTATGAACTATCCATTTCCAAACAGTCTGAAACAGGAGCTCTTGGGATTGCTCTGACTTGCTTTAGAGAGAGCGAGAGGAGTATCCCTGACATTTCTGAAGCCCAGCTTCCAATTCAGTGTAGCTCGCTAAAGATGAAATGCTCAGGGCTGAAACTTTGCCCTTAACCAGGCTCGAGGATTAAATACTTGCATCTCCGTAAAGTTTCTGAACGTCCTAGGTGACATTTTTCTTGACAGGACCTGGAGTTTTCCTTTGTCCCCAGCTAGCAGTGAGGATCCCTTTTTATATTGAGCAAAAACCTGACGGGCTCTGACTATTGTGGTCAGTAGGGAGTCCTGTGGAGGGAGCTGGGAACAGGGGTCTCTCTTCCTGTTCCATTTCTGCCGTCCTCATGTCCACTAAGGACCTTCTGTGCTCGGCTGCATTTATGGTGGTTTGGGACCTCAGATGGCGGGGAACCCCTCATGCACAAGCTAAGATACTTTGTACAGTGGTCATATCTTAGCAGCACCAGCTAAATAGGTAATGTTTATGTGCCTGGTGTAGTGTGAAATATTTCAACAAATTGACAACATTTAGAAATCAGGATATTTCATACAAAATCTGAGTTCCTAGTTTTTTGACAGAATAAAAGACTTTCTTGCTAGCATCTGGACTTCCAGTCCTGGCCCTGATCCCGAGCCTGTCTTTCTTACTGAGGAAGACCTTTCCCATTCATAGCAGGCTGGCCCCTTATGAAAGTCACTAGAACACTAAACTCCCTCACTCTATAGCTCCTGCTCTCATGGTCTCTTCCTGAGAGCTGAAAGGCCAGCTTTAAAGTGTGTAGTATGTCCTAAACCTCTGGTCTCTGTCTTTCCCTTGTAAGGCTTTAGCTGGGGGGCTTAGTCTTTTCCACTTCCTAAGCCTCTACCCGGGTGTGTTTTTATGACTTTAGTTTAAACAAGGGCTTCTTGATACGTTGTTTATGAAGCTGCCAAAGTGAAAAATTCCTATATTATTTGAGGCTCAAAGTCTTCACGTTATCTCAGTTTCACAATACACAACATCGTTATCCCAGCTGCCCCTTATCACTCAGTGCTGGTGTGCCTGCAGGATCCTGGTGCCACTTGGGTTACTGGGATCTGCAAACTGTAACAAACATCAGCCTCTTCTTGATAGATTAGATATCTTCAGGTGATGTTATGAGGGCTGGTAAATCTGTAAAAGTAACTTTTAAAAAATTTACTTAACTACTTCCGCCAAGATGGAGGCATAGGTGGAAACACTGTGCCTTCTCCCACAACCAAGTTTGAATACAACAAAGGTTTGGAGAACAAGGACACAGCCAAAGAACAGAAAATTGAATTATACGGAAGTCCAACAACAACGAACCATTCAACGGGGACGGTAAGAGGGGCGGAGCCAGCAGCAGATCAGGGTTGGGCAGGAAAGATGCCCAGACCTAGGCGTGCAAGCAGCCCGGACCCAGTCAGGGTGTTGGGCAGACTGACCTCGATCGCACATTCGTGCACAGTGAGACGGACCACGTAGGCCCCAGGGGGCGAACCCAGTGGTGGAGGGCTGACCGCGGTGGCACACTCAAGTGCAGTGGGACTAAACGCTTGGGCCCGGTGACGGAGGCAGCAGACGGGACCAGCATTGCTCCTCTTTGATCCCGCCCCCACATACAGCGTCACAACCCAGTGACTGAGTTGCCCTGCTCTGGTGAACACCTAGGGCTCCGATCCTGCTATGTAACAGGCACAAACAGCCCAAAAGATGGCTCAAGAACTCAAAGTCCCAGAGCCAATAACTCTAAGCAACCAAGAGATTGCCAGCCTATCAGAAGCACAGTTCAAGACACTGTTTATCAGGATGCTCACAGAACTGGTTGATTATAGTCACAAATTAGAGGAACATATGAAGGCTAAACTAATTGAAATGAAGGGAGATGCACAGGAAATCAATAGTGATGGAAAGGAAACTGGGACTCAAATCAATGGAATGGACCAGAAGGAGGAACAAAACATCCCACCAGAAAGGAATGAAGAAATGAGAATTCAAAAAAAATGAGGAGAGGCTTAGGAACCTCCAGGACATCTTTAAACGCTCCAACATCCGGATTATAGGGGTACCAGAAGGGGGAAAGAAACAGCCACCAGTGGAAAACTTATTTGAACAAATAATAAAGGAGAACTTCCCGAGTCTGGCAAAGGAAATAGACTTCCAGGAAATCCAGGAAGCTCAGAGAGTGCCAAAGAAGTTGGACCCAAGAAGGAACACACCAAGGCACATCATAATTACATTAGCCAAGATTAAAATGAAGGAGAGAATCCTGGAAGCAGCAAGAAATAAGGGGACAGTCAACCTACAAAGGAGTTCCCATCAGACTGTCAGCAGATTTCTCAAAAGAGACCTTACAGGCAAGAAGGGGCTGGAAAGAAGTATTCCAAGTCATGAAATCCAAAGACCTACAGCCAAGATTGCTTTATCCAGCAAACCTTTCATTTAGAATGGAAGGACAGATAAAGTGTTTCTCAGATAAGGTCAAGTACAAAGAGTTCATCATCACCAAGCCCTTATTATATGAAATGCTAAGGGGACTTATCTAAGAAAAAGAAGATGAAAAATATGAACAGTGAAAGGACAGCAAACTCATAGTTATCAACAACCACACCTCAAACAAAAGCAAACCAAGAGGACAGCTAGATCAGGAGCGGAACCATAGAAATGAACACATGGAGGGTTAGCAACAGGGGAGTTGGAGGAGGAGAAGGGGGGAGAAGGTACAGAAAATAGCATAGACAGTAGGTAGAAAATAGATGGGGGGGGCAAGAATAGTAGGGGAAATATAGAATCTAAAGAACTTGAGACACGTGGTTATAAACAAAGGTGGGAGGAGAATGGTCAGGGAGGGAGTGTGTGGGTGGAGGGGAATGAAGGGGGGGAATAGAACAACTGTAATGGTATAATCAATAAAATATATTTTTAAAAATTTACTTAACTATTTTATTTTTTAAGCAAATAAAGAATCTTTGTTCTTGTCTGAGTCTTATAGGTGGTGGTGTCTGCACTGGAGAGGAAGTTAAGAAGCTGTGTGGGAGCCTGGGGAGATTTTGGAGAAGCTTCAGTTTTCTTGCTCTGGAAATTGAGTGGCCTGGGCTGGGAGGCAGGAGCTGAGCCATCCTGGTATATACACCTCCAGGGGTACCAGCTGCTTTCTAGTCAGTATGAATGGAATACTCTGGCTTTAAAGCCACTCACAATACGGCTGACACCCAACAGGTATGCGTGTGCAGTCCTAGGTAGGGGTCAGCTCTTTGCCTCACCAGCCCGAGATTGGGCCTCTGCTGCTGTAATGATGGGGACTAGAAACGCTGAACAAGATTGTTTTTAAAGCACTTTATAAATGAGATACTTAAGGTTGGTCACTGTTGCTCATGGTTTTTCTCCTCCAAAAGATTATAAAAATCCGTGCCCAGACAGAGGGAATCAACATCAGTGAGGAGGCACTGAACCACCTGGGAGAGATCGGTACCAAGAGCACTTTGAGGTGAGCCAGTTGTCCCCTGGACCTGTGTCTGCCTGGAGCTGCTTCAGACCCCATGGTGCCTTCTCAGCGAAGCCTGTTGGGACATAAAGGCCCCCTTCTCAGGACATAGGAACATGTCTGCTATTAGTGGTGTGGGTCTTATCCAAGGACACTGATTTAGAGTGCAGAATATTTCAATTGATGGTGTTCTAAAAGTTAGATTGGCAGGTTAAGTTCCCTTGTCCTGTAGTAGATACACTCCTGTAATGGAGAGCTGGCTCTGACTCCGGGCCGGTCCCCTTGGTAGAAGAAATGGACAGAACCAGAGACCAGGGTCCAGGGCAGGGAGTTCATTAGGTGGTCCCTGCCTTGCCACCTCACCCCCTCACCCATGCTGGCTCTGTTCTTCCGGTGTGTCTTAGATAGGAATGGTGGGTGTAGGTGAATGTGAGGAAGGATTGCAGACAGACTGCTTTCCTGATAATGGCTTGAAGCTGTTGCCTATGTGGGATGTCTCTCCTCAGTGTTCTGGCTTCTTGTGAAATCGTTACTTCATTCTTGTCACTAATTCCCTCACTCCTGAAGCTGAAGCACAATTGTAAGCTCTTTTGTTTGGGTATAGCGGTGCTTTTAAAAACTCCTGGATCTCCATGCCTTTGGTTGGGGCATCTGCTTTCAGGCTGTATGTTCATTTCCCTGCCATGTTCAATGTCCTGATTTGGACCTTGGCATTGCCTGTGACAAAATTTGTAGTCCCTTTCAAGCAGCAGTGGAATTACCTCCTATCAGAGAATTTTTAGATTGTGACAAAGATTTGGGGAGTAGGACTTGGCTATGTTCAGGACTTCTGACCTCTCCACCGGGGTCATGACAGCAACTCTCTGAGTAAGGACAATTCTCATATCTTCTTCTTTGCTGTGTCCACAACATCTAGTGCAAGCCCAGCATTGGGCTTAGCCCCTGGTGTCAGTGCTCCTGCTGGTCTGGGATGGGGCTCCTATCTGTGGCCACTGTTTCACTCCTGTCCTGGCCCCTGTTCCCTTTAGGTACTCAGTGCAACTGCTGACCCCAGCCAACTTGCTTGCTAAGATCAACGGGAAGGACAGCATCGAGAAAGAGCATGTTGAAGAGATCAGTGAGCTCTTCTATGATGCCAAGTCATCAGCCAAAATCCTGGCTGACCAGCAGGATAAGTACATGAAGTGAGTCTTTCTGCAAAGAGGGACTCCCTCGCATGTCTGGGCCTGGGTACAGCCTGCAGATACAAGGTTTACTCTTGGCCTTCAGATTCTGTTCCAAGTTGGGCACAGTTACCAGCAAGTTCAATGTGCTAAGTGTTTCTTTTTAAATCATCATAATTTCTCCTGTGGTTCCTGTGAAGGAACCTGCCACACCTGGCATGTTTTCTAATAAATCCTTATAGGATATTTTGGTGGCATCTCTTTCTCTCTCTTCTTTTAATTAAAACAAATAAACTTTGTATTTTAGAACAGTTTTAGATGTTGTGAAGATTGTACAGGGCATTTCCACATACCTCACACCCAGCTTCTCTATTGTTAATATCTTACAGTAGTATGTAGTACATTTGTCACAGTTGATGAACCAACAGTGATACATTATTATACTTCATTCGTATTTTCTGTCCCAGGTTCCCACATTACATTTAGTTGTCATTTCCCCTTCAACTCCTTGTGGCTGTTGTTTTTGATGACCTTCAAAGTTCTGAGGAACACTGGTCGGGTGTTCTGTCTAATATTCCTCAGTAGGGTATATTAGCTGTTTTTCTCATGATTAAACCAGGATTGTGGGTTATTGGGAATAAGTCCATATAGGTAAAGTACAATTTTTATCACATATCAACATCACTCATCACTATTAAAGTTGACCTTGATCACCTGGCTGAGGTGTTTGTCAGGTTTCTCCATTGTAAAATTACTCTTTTCCCCTTTCCCATACTGTCCTCTTTGGAAGAAGTCACTGAGAGGTGACTTCTCACACTTAAGAGGTAGGGAGTTTTTCTCTGCCTCCTTAAGGGCTGAGCATCTACATTAATTATCTGGAATTTATCTACACAGGAGATTGTCTTTTCTTGCCATTTGTTTATTCAATCATTTATGTCTGTATGAACTCAAGGATATTTATAATATACTTTGGTTTATAATCCAGTGACACACTATTTTGCTGCTCAAATTTGTCCAGATTTGACCATTAAGAGTTCTTTCAGTTGCTTTCTGTGTCCCTCGACATGCCCTCATCACTGGTACTACATTTCTTTGTGAGTTCAATGAAGTGGGGCTTTCAGCCATTGGAGAGGAAAAAGAAATGACAGTGCCTGACAGATGCCACACTGAAACATTCTCGCCTGGTAGAATGAGCACCATGTTCTTTCTATCAGGCTGGCTCCTGTCTGCTAGCTCTGTGCTGCCTGAGGCAGGGCTTAGCCACAAAAGCAGTGCCTTGGTACAAGCTGGTTGTTTTGGTTCTCTGCCGTCACAGGCAGGATCTTCACATTCTTATATGTGCAAAAAAGGGGACTAACCAAGATAGCCATTTTGATTCAGTCGTTTTCTAATCCAAGTTAACCATGAGGTCCTTGGGGGACAAGTACAACTGTTCTCTCATTATGATGATCATATGAGCGTGTCCAGGAGACTGCAGGACAGGAAGGCTGAGGTAATGCTGTGGGAGTCCATTCAGCCTTCTCAGAGTCCTCAGGCCCTGAGGAGGGCCCAGCTAGTCCTTGCTGCCAGAATGGATCTTCTGGCCTGGCACCTGAAGGAGATCCCAGCATGGGGGTGGGACACTTCCTAAAGTCAGGGCTGAGCTCTGGCTTGTCCTGGCTACTCATATCCTGTGTCTCTGGCCTCCCAATATAAGCAACATTAGAAAAACAGAATAGTGGTACCTCTGATACCAATGTAGCAAGAGCTGATTGTGGGTGAGAGCCTGTGTTAGTGCTTCATATTTTCTTTCACATTGTCACAGCACCCCTATGATATTGGTGCCAGTTAGGTCACTTGTGCAGCTGGTAAGTGATGGAACCAGGAAGATTTGTAATCAGAGTGGTTGGAATCTGTATAATACCTTCCTGTGTGCTGAGTTATTGGGGGGTGGGGGAAACTTCAAGATCTTACCTCCATCCAGGCAGGTGAGGCAAGCAAAGGCAGGTATGAGGAAGGTGATTTTGTTAAGGTGATATCCCAGAGGAGAACCAGACTCTGCCCACCTGGACCTCTTCTTCCAGCCCCCAAACCTTTCACAGTGTTTGAGGAGCAGTAGAAAAGCACTGGTGATGGCAAACCTCTCAGTGCAGGTTGGGACAGAGTCCCTAGCAGCTGCTCAGGGAACCCTGATGTCTAGAGGAGTTCTGGTGAGGAGGGGAGTGAGTGTGGTCACAACCCCCTGGTCCTGTTCCTCAGGAGTTCTGCTCCTTGGTGTTCAGGGATGTGACCCACCTCATTTGTCTTACCTAAGTGAAAGAGATGGTTCTGGATAAGTGGGAAGGTAAGGTTATTTTAATTTTCCTATGTTTTTTCCAGCAAGTCCTGTGATTATAACATTAATCTTCTAGGTGAAGTTTTTACGACCAGTCCCCTCACTGACTATGAGAAGTTTTTCCATCCATTACCAAAAGGGAAACAGACCCTGTAGGGAGGAAAATATTTGTTACATCTTATCTAGCTGACACACAATCTACCAACAATTATAGCAGGCCCATTTTTTGTCCTATTTCAGCTCTGGTGTGAAAAATTGCTGTAATATGAAAGCGAGGTAGGGTGGAAAGTTGGTCATGGGAAATGGCTTGATATTCCAAGCTCTGGGCACATGTTCTCCCTTGCCTACCCACAAACTGATTGAATGGGCTGGAGAAGAGAGTATTTGCATGTAAATTCCAGCTCCCTGCTCCTATGCTAATGGCCTCACCATGAGAGCAGGAAGGATTCTTGAAAGACTGTCCCTGGCCCTTGCTGAGAAGCCACCTTATCCCTCCCTTTATTTTCTCAGCCCAAATACCTTCTCACTACCACCCCTCCTTTGTTATACCCCCTATATGGGTTCATGGGATATTTTAGTTTTTAGGACTAAACAGATAATGATGTCATAATGAGAATTCTAGTGACTTCTTGATTAGTAAACCTTTCTCAACCATTTTTCTAATAAAAATGGAGCTGCACAATGGTGGAAGTCACACTCACTGTTGGCCTCCTTGTCTCAGACCCCAGGGCCAAAAGGCTTTTTACTGCCAGGAAAGCAGGTGTTCATCATCTGGCATTCCTCATTCCCTCCCAAGGCTATCCTGGAGGGACCTAAACAGTTCCTGATCTTGTGAGGATCCTAGGCAGAAGGTACAGGTGGGAAAGGGGAGAAACCAGGTTCCAGGGACATGGCAGTTAGCGATGTGATTTTGACTGGTCCTTGGTCCTGAGCCTAGTCCCTTCTGGTCCCGAACCTTCCCTTCCTCATCCATAAGATGAGGGCAGTCATATCCCATAGATCCATGGAGGACATTAGGTCATGGTGAGGTGACATGTGGCTGTATTGGGTACTCAAGATACTGAAATTCAACGAAGAATTCCCAACCCTGTCCCTCTGGGGAGAAGAGGTCACTATTTGTCCACCAGGAGACAAAAGCTGGCTGGCTCCATCCTTCCCCATCCCAGACAGTCGGCCCTTGCAAAGGTTTAGAAAAGGACATTAGGTGGACCATTTCTCATTAGGCCAAGGGCCACACAGGCTCTGGAGCAAAGAGGAGAGAAAGTTGCAAAGGCATGGGCTGATGCTTCCTCCCAGCCAATCTTTTGATCTCTGGAAAAGAGGGCTACTGAGAGGCAAAACTGTCCACCTCAGGCCACCTGCTGATTATCCTCCTATTCCCCACCCTTCTGCCCTCCTACAGTATGGAGCCACTCCCCCTCCCATTTATTCCTGGGACAGCAGGCCTCCTGGGGACAAGGGGTAGGCCTGATTAGGGTCACTGAGCCCCTGGGGGTGAGGGATCCCAAGAGCCTTGCGGGACCCGTGAATGGGGGAGGAATGGGTCAACCACTGGTGCTGACTGTAAGCTGGTAGCTAACTGACCTTGTTGCCCTTCCCCGTCATTCGGCAGGCAAGCGCTGTGATTAATTGCCAGGCCTCTGCCTGTTCCACCATCAGCACGCGTCTGGGCAGCAATGAATGTGGCTCACGCTGGCCAGGCCCATGGTGACCCTTGGTCCATGTCCGATGCGATCAATGGACAGCACACAACAGGCAACAGCTGGGCCAGCGCGATAAGATGGGCCGATGTACGCCCGCTGATTGCCCGCTCCGTCACCCGCCATCACCGACAGGCCGCCAGAGCGCAGATCGGCGCTGTCTGCTCCGCGTGATTAATGGGGTTGCAGGCAAACAGTGGGAGGGCTCAGACGCGCAGACCCCACACCGGAGGGATGGGGAGGGTCGGGCATGTTTAGGTCCGTACTGGCCTGCAAGCGCGGACATAAGTCTGCTGGGTACAAGGAACACAGGGTGGTCGGTGCAGGTCTAGGGCACACGCTTAGAGAGCTTTTGTACGGAGCCATGGCAGTATCCAGGACTTGCGCAGGGGCTGGATCATGGAATTGAACAGCACGTACAGAAGTGTCACTAAGGTGTGTCGGGCGTTAGTGTACAGTCACCAAGGGCCTGACTTCCACTGGCTGTGAACAGTCAGCCGTTAGGGTTGAGGGACAGCTAATGTGATCCTACTCTGACCCCAGAAGCCCTGGCTTCTGCTCGCCAGTTGCAGGCCCTCTCCCCACAGTCCCAGCCATCTTTGCAGAACCTCCATCTGACTCAGGCCCCTACCCAAAACCCTTTCCTAGGATCCTATGGCTCAATGGACAGATCGCAAGGCTCTAAGGGGTGAGTGTCACAGTCCCAGTCACCCAGGCGCTCACACTTACCAGGCCTACCTGGCTCACACCACACCAGGCTCTGTGAAGAAGAGATGGTGGGCATAGAGCACACAAATGCCCACCGAAGTGACCCGCTCTTACAGGCCTCTCCTTGGAAAGAGAGCCAGCCTCCAGCCCCACCACTGAAGACTGCGCCAGGTGATAAAGGAGGGGCCCAAGAGAACTTCCCAGAGGAGGTGAGAGGAGCCCAGAGATAGCTGGCTGGTGCAGGACCAGTTGATGGGTCACAGTGCAGACGGAGGGAGGGGTGAGGAGCAAGGCTGGGGCCTAAGTGGTGGGCCATTGGTATCAAAGATGATGCTCTGCAGCAACCGGGCCCACTCCCATACCACTCCTATTGTTCCAATCTGGGAGGTTTCTGGCAGCCTCTCCCTCTACTGATCCCCGCCCCCCCTGCCCTTCCCCCACCCCCCACCGCTAGCCCAGCGGCTGGGGTGATTGCGAGACCACAGCGCCCCCATGCTGAAAGAGGCTCTCAGTTGGAGCCCTACCACGGGTCCTTGGACCCACCCAGCCACACCTCCCTGCGAGGGCGGGAGGGGGGTGGCGGGGGGGGGGGGGGGGGGCATGGCCAAACCTGGAGTGCAATCCTTGACCTTGCCACAGCCTCGGATCAATGCTGAGGCCACCTACACTACACCTAGGGTAGGGAGGGAGCCTACGTGCCCCAAAGTGACTGTAGGAAAACAGCAGTCTGGGAATGCTTCCTGAGCTGGGGTTTTAATTTTAAAATAAAAAAATATTGTGAATAATTTACATCATGGTTCAAAACACAAAAGTACATCGAAGACTCTCCCTCTCCCTTACCTTCATCTTGTTCCCCTCTCCAGAAGCAAGCTGCATTATACTGCATGTGTACCTCTCCAGGAATGTCCTGTGAATATGCACACCAATACACAAACATCCCCAAGATTTATGAAAATTTTCAAAAGTAAGAGAAGTTTACAGGAATTGCATAGGAACAATCTGTATACCTATCACCCAGAACTATCCATCCTTCCTTTCCATCTATCATTCTATTTTTATACAACTGTCTTTTTTCATTTCAAAGTTGCAGATGATAATACACTACATCTGTAAATATTTAGCATATATACAATTATCTAGAGCTCACTATTTGTGGCATTTAAAAATATTGTTTGATTATAGCCCTGGCTGGTGTAGCTCAGTGGATTGAGCACTGGCCTGCAAACCAGAGGATCAAGGTTGGATTCCCAGTCAGGGCACATGCCTGGGTTGCAGGCCAGTTCCCAGCAGGGGGCACATGAGAGGCAACCATACATTAATATTTTTCTCCTTCCCTTCCCCTCTAAAGATAAATAAATAAAATCTTTAAAAAATATTGTTTGATTACAAATATAATTTTATATTAGTTTCAGTTGTACATCATAATGGTTAGACAGTTACATACTTTACACTGATCCCCTTCCAAATTCTAACACCCACCTGGCACCATACATAGTTATTACAATATTATTGACTGTGTTACCTATAGTATATTGACGTTATATCCCCATGACTATTTTGTTATTAGTACTTCTCAATCCCTTCACTTTTTTCCCCCAAGACCTCAACCCTCCTCTCATCTGTCAATGCTCAGTTTGTTCTCTATACCTATGAGGTTTTCTGTTTTTTGTTTTGCTTTTTAAATTCTACATGTAAGTGAAATCATATGTTATTTGTTTTTGTCTGACTTATTTCACTTAGCATAATACTGTCTAGGTCCATTCATGTTGTCGCAAATGTGAGATTTCACTTTTTTATGGCTGAGTAATATTCAGTTGAATGTATTTGTACCACTCCTTATCTAATTGTCTTTTGATGGGCACTTGGGTTGTTTCCATATCTTAGATATTGTATTGAGTTGGCCAAAAAGTCCATTTAGTTTTTTCTGTAAAGTAAAAGACACATTTTCCACTTTCACCAATAACTTTATTGATCTGGATATTTTAAGATAAGCCAACATATCTCAATATGTTGGCTATCCCCTGCATGGTATAATGTTGAATTGTTCTCAGTGTCTCCATTTGATCACTATCAACTACAACTTATATACCTGACCATAGAGCATTGTCCAGTGGGAAATCTCCAACACGAAACTTTGCAAACCACTTTTGACACCTTCAATCAGTCACAGCACCTTCTCTATACACTGTACAAGTCTGTTTTGCATTTCAGGTCATTTTAACCTTTCTTGAAATAGGAAAGCATAATATGCCAAAAATGTTGCACATTTTCTTCCATCTTTGATATTAAAATGGCTGCACAAATATTCACTAATTTGGTAAGTTTTTAAAAAATACATGCTGATATGGTGACTGTCACTATACAATCTAACAATTGTTTTGACTGAATTTATAATCAATTAAATGCTACTAGAGCCATTATAAGGACAAAAACGAAGTTTTGGGCCAACCCAAAATATAATACTTCAATGACAATAGGAGTCCAAATATCTCAACCAATTAGTCTTTTGAATTTCTTCAGATATATACCCAGAAGTGGAATTGCTGGGTCATGAGGTAGTTCTACTTTTAATTTATTGAGGAACCTTCATACCGTTTTTTACAATGGCTGCACCAATTTGGAATTCCACCAGTAGTGCACAAGTGATCCCTATTCTCCACATCCTTGCCAACACTTGTTTGTTGATTTATTTTTGATAGCCATTCTCACAGGTGTGAGGTGGTATCTCATTATGGTTAATTTGCATATCTCTAACAATTAGTGACCTTGAGCATCTTTTCATATTTCTATTGGCCATCGATATGGCCTCTTTAGAGAAGTGCCTATTCAGTGTTTATTTGCTTTAGTTCTCATTCCCACCCGAGAGCTGGCCTCTCAGATTTCTGAGCAGTTTGAAGCCCTGGGGTTTTCTATTAGAGTGCAGAGTGCTGTGATTATAGGTGGAATTGATTTAATGTCCCAATCTCTGGCTCTGGCAAAAAAACCACATATAATAATAGCAACTCCTGGTTGACTAATTGACCACTTGGAAAATACAAAAGGTTTCAATTTAAGAGCTCTCAAGTACTTGGTCATGGATGAAGCACACAGAATATTGAATATGGATTTTGAGATGGAGGTTGACAGCATTCTCAAAGCGATTCCCTAAGATCAGAAAACTCTTTTTTCTTCTACCATGACCGAGAAGGTGCAAAAACTTCAGCAAGCAGCACTGAAGAATCCTGTGAAATGTGTTGTTTCCTCTAAATACAAGATAGTTGAGAAATTACAGCAATATTATATTTTATTCCTTCTAAATTCAAGGATACCTACCTGGTTTATATTCTAAATGAATTGGCTGAAACCTCCTTTATTATATTCTACAGCACCTGTAACAATACTCAGGGAACAGAAATCTTGAACTTACTGCCATCCACCTTCACAGACAGATGAGTCAGAGCAAGCATCTCAGATCCCTCAACAAGTTTAAGGCAAAGGCTCGTTCCATTCTTCTAGCCACTGATGTTGCAAGCTGAGGTTTGGACATACCTCTTGTGGATGTAGTGGTCAATCAACTTTGACATTCCTACCCATTCCAAAAATTACATCCATTGAGTAGGTCGAAGAGCTCAAGACTGGGCGCTCTGGAAGGGCTATTATCTTTGGCACCCAATATGATGTGGAGCTCTTCTAGTGCATAAAACACCTAATTGGGAAGAATTTGCCTGACTTTCCAATACAGGATGACGAGGTTATAATGCTGACAGAATGCGTGGCTGAAGCCCAAAGATTTGCCCGAATGGGGTTAAGGGAGCATGGAGAAAAGAAGAAATGTACATGGGAGGATGCTGGGGACAATGATGATACAGAGGGCACCATTGGTGTCAGGAACAAGGTGGTTGGAGGAAGAATGAAGAAACGGAAAGGCCATTAGTCTCTTTCATAAATATTGCTTTCTCCCTTCCAAGCAAACCAAGAGGACAGCTAGATCAGGAGTGGAACCATAGAAATGAAGAACACACGGAGGGTTAGCAACAGGGGAGTGGGAGGAGGAGAAGGGGGGAGAAGGTAGAGAAAATAGCATAGACAGTAGGTAGAAAATAGATGGGGGAGGGCAAGAATAGTAGGGGAAATATAAAATCTAAAGAACTTGAGACACATGGTCATAAACTAAGGAGGGGGAATGGTGGGGGAGGGGGTGTGCCAGGTGGAGGGGAATGAAGGGAATAGAACAACTGTAATGGTATAATCAATAAAATATATATATATATAAAATAAAATTTTTTTTTAAAAAAAGACTTGCTTTCTGCCCTGGCTGGTGTAGCTCAGTGGATTGAGCACTGGCCTGCAAACCAGAGGATCGCGGTTCGATTCCCCGTCAGGGCACATGCCTGGGTTGCAGGCCAGTTCCCAGCAGGGGACTCACGAGAGGCAACCATACATTGATATTTCTCTCCTCCTCTCCTTCCCTTCCCCCCTAAAGATAAATAAATAAAATCTTTAAAAAAAAAAGACTTGCTTTCTGCTTTGTTTTGTAAAAAAAGGGGGGGGGATTGAAGAACAGAAAGAAGCCTCCGACAGAATTCTTCAGACTGAAATTTGTCAGAATTATGTCTGAATCTGTTCAGCTAATTCAGTAGTTATTCCCTTTCTACATGTTGTAGTGCCAGTACTGCAGAACATTGTTCACAGTGCTGATGGCAGGTTGTTACTGTTTTTCAGCTTTGGTTCTTGCTTGTGACATGAGGAGGATGTGTTCTTCTGTCACTTCACACAAACCTTTTGCTTTTTTCAGTTTCAAGTCAAGGACCAGGTTGACGAAGCACTTGACCTGTGATTGTAAAGAAGCTCCTATGTTTATAAAATGGTGATACTTAAGCAATTTCAGCTTGTGCTTTGTTACACCTAATGTGAAATAATAAATATTATTTTTAAAATAAAAAAATAGTTGCATCTTGCACTATTCAGGTCCTCTATTCATTTCTAAAATAGGATTGTTCATTTCTTTGGTGTTTAATTGTATGAGTTCTTTATAAATTTTGGATATTAACCCTTTATCAGATGTATCACTGGTGAATATGCTTTTCCTACTGAGGTTGTGTTTTTGTTTTGTTGATGGTTTCCTTTGCCATACAAAACCTTTTTAGTTTGATGTAGTCTCATTTGTTTATTTTTTCTTTTGTTTCCCGTTCCCTATGAGCTATATCACAAAACATTATTACTAAGAGCAATGTCAGACAGTTTACTGCCTATGTTTTCTTCTAGGAATTTTATGATTTCAAGTCTTAAATTTAAGTCTTTAAACCATTTTTAGTTTATTCTTGTATACAGTATAAGAAAGTGATCTAGTTTCATTTTTTTGCATGTATCTGTCCAATTTTCCCAATGCCATTTACTGAAGACATTATCTTTACTTAATTATATATTCTTGCCTTCTTTGTCAAATATTAATTGACTTATGACGTGGGTTTATTCCTGGGCTCTCTATTCTGTTCCATTGATCTCTGTGTCTCTTTTCACACCAGTACCATGCTTTCTTGATTACTATAGCCTTATAGTATAGATTAACATAAGGTGGCATAATACCTCCAATTTTTTTCTTTTTTTCTCACCATTGCTTATGACTGTTTGGAGGCTTTTGTGGTTCTATATAAATGTTTGGATTATTTGCTCTTGTGAAAAATGCCATTGGGACTTCTGGCCAAGATGGAGGGGTAGGTAGACACACTTTACCTCCTCGCACAACCAAAATAAGGACAACAACAATTTAGAAACAAAAAACAGCCAGTACTGACAGAAAATTTAACTGTATGGAAGTCCGACAACCAAGGAGTTAAAGTAGACATTCATCCAGACCGGTAGGAGGGGCAGAGTCAGGTGGCTGGGCAGAGAGGGCTCCTTACAAAGTGGCAGCAGGCAGGCCCGGTGAGGCAGTGGATTGTGGTGGAGTGCAGCATATAAGGCAGCTGGTGGGTGAGGCGGTTCCACATTTGCATATAGATAAACTAGGCGAAACTGGGGAGCAGACAGACCAGACAGACCTTGCAACCCAGGGTCCCAGCATGAAGAAATAAAGCCTCAAAACACCAATTGAAAACACCAGTGGAGGTTGACATGCTGGGATAAACTCCCAGCCTCATAGGAGAGTTCATTGGAGAGACCCACAGGATCCTAGAACGTACACAAAC
Organism: Sturnira hondurensis; assembly: GCF_014824575.4. NCBI lineage: Eukaryota > Metazoa > Chordata > Mammalia > Chiroptera > Phyllostomidae > Sturnira > Sturnira hondurensis. The sequence continues at coordinate 1,532,883 of NW_028074169.1, read as the reverse complement.
CCACCCACATGGTAATCAGCACCAGAAGGATCCAATTTGTTGGTGGGAAGCAAGGGAAGTGACTGAAATGTAGCAGGGAGTGGAGCAAGCACCATGGTACCCTCTTGGACCACTGCCCCACATACAACGAAGTGACTGGGTTGACCGGCCCGGGTGAACACCTAAGGTTCCATTCCTCACTATGTAACAGGCATGTCAAGATTTAAAAAAAAAAAAAGGACCAAATGAAAGAACAGATCAAAGCTCCAGAAAAAATACAAGTAAGTGATGAAGAGATAGCCAACCCATCAGATGCACAGTTCAAAATACTGGTAATCAGGATACTAACGGAAATGGTTGCGTGTGGTCACAAATTAGATGAAAAATGAAGGCTACATTAAGTGAAATAAAGGAAAATGTACAGGGGACCAATAGTGATGGGAAGGAAACTGGGACTTAAATCAATTGAGTGGACCAAAGGAAGAAAGAAACAACCAAACAGAAAAGAATGAAGAAACAAGAATTCAAAACCATGAGGAGAGGCTTAGGAACCTCCAGGACATCTTTAAATGTTTCAGCATCTGAATCATAGGGGTACCAGATGGAGAAGATAAAGAGCACAAGTGGAAAAGTTATTTGAACAAATAATAAAGGAGAACTTCCAATCTGGCAAAGGAAATACACTTCCAGGAAGTCCAGGAAGCTCAGAGAGTCCCAAAGAAGGTCGAACCAAGGAGGAACACAACAAGGCACATCATAATTACATTACCCAAGATTGAAATGAGGGAAAGAATCCTAGAAGCAGCAAGAGAAAAGGAGACAGTAGCCTACAAAGGAGTTCCCATCAGACTGTCAGCTGATTTCTCAAAAGACACCTTACAGGCAAGAAGGGGCTAGAAAGAAGTATTCCAAGTCGTGAAAGGCAAGGACCTACATCCAAGATTGCTGTATCCAGCAAAGCTTTCATTTAGAATGGAAGGGCAGATAAAGTGCTTCTCAGATAAGGTCAAGTTCAAGGAGTTCATCATCACCAAGCCCTTATTATATGAAATGCTAAAGGGACTTACCTAAGAAAAAGAAGATAAAAAACATGTATAGTAAAATGACAGCAAACTCACAATTATTAACAACCACACCTAAAATAAAAGCTAAAGCAAATTAAGAAAACAAGTAGAACAGGAACGGAACCTTAGAAGTGAAGATCCCATGGAGGGTTAGCAACAAGGGAGTGGGAGGAGGAGAGCAGGGGAAAAAGGTACGGAGAATAAATAGCATGTATGGTAGGTAGAATATAGACAGGGGGAGAGTAAGAATAGTATGGGAAATATAGAAGCTAAAGATCTTGTAAGTATGGAACATGAACTAATGGGGGGAATGTGGGGGGAGGGGTGTGCAGTGTGGAGGGAAGTGAAGGGGGAAAATGGGACAACTGTAATAGCATAATCAATAAAATATATATATTTAAAATTGCCATTGGTATTTTGATAAGGATTGTACTGAATCTATAGATTGCTCTGGGTAGTATGGAAATATTAACAATATTAATCTTCCTATCATGAGCATGATATATACTTACATTTTTGTATCTTTTTAAATTTCTTTCTTCAATGTCTTAACATTCTCTGAGAACAGGTCTTTTACCTCCTTGGTTAAATTTATTTCCAGGTAGTTTTTGATACAATTGTAAATGAGATTATTTTATTTATTTCTTTTTCTGATATATAAAAATGCAAGCAATTTCTGGATATTAACTTTTTATTCTGCTACTTTACTGGAGTCATTTGTCAGTTCTAGTAAATTTTTAATGGAACTTTTAGGGTCCTGTTTACATAGTATTATGTCATCTGCAAATAATCACAGTTTTACTTCTTCCTTTCCAATTTGGATGCCTTTATTTATTTTTGCTGTCTGATTGCCATGGTTAGGACTTCCAATACTATGAATAATAAAAGTAGTTAGGTGAACAACTCTGATTCCTGATCTTAAAGAAAATGGTTTTAACTTCCAGCCAAAGACAGAGGTGTAGGTAGACTTGCTTTTGCCTCCTTGCACAACCATAAGAAGGATAACAACCAATCTAAAAATAAAACACAACCAGAACATGCCAGAAAATCAAACTGTATGGAAATCCAACAACAAGGATTTAAAGAAGAAACATTCATCCAGATGGGTAGGAGAGGTGGAGAGGATGTAGTGTGGCACAGCAAGGCAGCAGCCAGGCAGTGACGGAGAGGCATGGGCAGCCAACTGAATGGGCAGTCCCACATTCATATACAACAGATAAAAACTGGGAAGGACAATTGGAGAGTGAGTGATCCCAGCCCCATGCAACACTGTATAGCCCAGAGTTCCAGTGCTGGGAAAATAAAGACTCATAGACCATGGCTATAAAAACCAGTAGGGTTGGGGTGGCGGAATAAACAGTTGGTCTCTCTGGAAAGTTCATTTAAAGGGCCTGCGGTCCTAGAACATACACAAGCCCACCATTCTTGGGATGGGCACCAGAGTAGTAGCTGGAAGGTTGCCAGTCACTTACAGGAAGTGGTGCAAGTGACTGGAAATGGGGTAAGAGCCAAGCAAGAGACATTATTCCCTCCCCCATTCATCCCCCACATACAGTGCCTACAAAGTGGCAAAGTGGAATGGAAGGGTAGATAAAGTGCTTCCCAGACAAGGTAAAGCTAAAGGAGTTCATCATCACCAAACCATTATTATATGGGTGTTAAAGGGACTTAGATCTAAGAAAAACAGGGTGATGAAAACTATGAACAATAAAATGACAATGAACTCACAACTATCAACAACAGAATCTAAAAGAACAAAAGCAAACTAAGCAAACTACTAGAACAGGAACAGAATCTTAGAAATGGAGATCACATGGAGGGTTATCAGTTGGGAGGAGGAAGGAGAAAATGGGGGGAAAGATACAGGGAATAAGAAGCATAATCAGTAGGTACAAAATAGATGGAGAAATGTTAAGAATAGTCTAGGAAATGGAGAAGCCAAATAAGTCATATGTACATCCCATGGACATGAACTACGGGAGGGGATTGCTGGAGGGAATGGGGGTACTAGGCAAAAGGGAGGAAAATGGGACAACTGCAATAGCATAATGAATAAAATATACTTAATAAAAATACAAAGTAAAATGTAAAATAAGTAAAATGGTTTTAGCTTTTCCCATTGAGTATGATGATAGCTGTCATATATGTGGCCTTTATTATGTTGAGGTGTGCTCCCTCTATTCCCACCTGAGAGTTTTTATCATAAATGGATGCTTCTTCTGTACCTATTGAATGATCATATGATTTTTATCCTTCCTTTTATTTACATGGTGTATCACATTAATTGTTTTGCACATGTTGAACAACCTTGAATCATAGGAATAAATAAATCCCAATTGATCCTCTTAACATTGCTGAATTTGTTTTGGCAATATTTTATTGAGTATTATTGCATCTATGTTCATCATGGATAATGGCATGCAATTTTTTGTGATATTTTCATATGGTTTTGGGTTAGGGAGACATCACAAAAAATGGATAATGGAACTTCCGGCCACGATGGAGGCATAGGTAGTCACACTGTGCCTCCTCACACAACTAAAAGGACAACAACAATTTAAAAACAAAAAAGAAACAGAACTGCCAGAAAAATTGAACTGTATGGAAGTCCAACAACCAAGGAGTTAAAGAAGAAAAATCCATCCAGACCAGTACAGGGGTGGAGACAGGCACCTGGGCAGAGAGGACTCTTGGCGCAGTGGCAGTGGAGGACCAGTGCAAGCAAGGTGGTGGCTTGCAGACCCAGCAAAGCAGTGGATTGTGAAGCAGGGTGGGCAAGGCTGCAGCTGGCTGCAAGACAGCAGCTGGTGGACCAGCAAGGTGGCTGTGGTCTCACATTCATGTGCAGATATACCAGGAGGAACACCTGGGGAGCAAGACAGACCGCACACTCTGGGGTTCCAATGAGGGGAAATAAAACCTCAAACCACTGACTGAAAACACCTGTGAGGGTTGAGGTGCTGGGAGAAACTCCCAGCCTCACAGGAGAGGTCCTTTGAGAGACACACAGGGCCCTAGAATGTACACAAACCCACCCACCCAGGAATCAGCACCAGAAGGGCCCATTTTGCTTGTGGGTAGCAGGGGAAGTGATTGAAATCTGGCAGAGAGCGGAGCAAGCACCATTGTTCCCCCTCAACCCCTTCCTTGTATACAACGTCACAAAGCAACCATGTGGATTGCCCCACCCTGGTGAACACCTAAGGCTCCACCCATTATAGGTAGCAGGCACACAGAGACCAAAAAAATGGCTGAAATGGAAGAACAGATCAAAGCTCCAGAAAAAATGTAACTAAGTGATGAAGAGATAGCCAACCTATCAGATGCACAGTTCAAAACATTGGCAATCAGGATGCTCACAGGATTAGTTAAATTTGGTTGCAAATTAGATGAAAAAATGAAGGCTACACTAAGTAAAATAAAGGAAAATGTACAGGGAACCAATTGTGATGGGAAGGAAACTGGGACTCTGCTCAACTGTGTGAACCAGATGTAAGAAAGAAATATTCAACCAGAGAAGAATGAAGAAACAAGAATTCAGAAAAGTGAGGAGAGGTATAGGTACCTCCAAGACACCTTTAAACGTTCCAACATCTGAATCATGTGGGTGCCAGAAGGAGAAAAGGAAGAGCAACAAGTGGAAAACTTATTTAAACAAATAATAAAGGTGAACTTCCCAAATGTGGCAAAGGAAATAGACTTCCAGGAAGTCAAGGAAGCTCAGAGAGTCCCAAAGAAGTGGGACCCAAGGAGGAAGACACCAAAGCACATCATAATTACATTACCCAAGATTAAAGACAAGGAGAGAATCTTAAAAGCAGGAAGACAAAAGGAGAGAGTTACCTACAAAGGAGTACCCATAAAATTGTCAGCTGATTTCTCAAAAGAGACCTTCCAGGCAAGAAGGGGCTGGAAAGAAGTATTCCAAGTCATGAAAGGCAAGGACATGCATCCAAGATTGCTGTATCCAGCAAAGCTTTCCTTTAGAATGGAAGGGCCAATAAAGTGCTTCTCAGATAAGGTCAAGTTCAAGGAGTTCATCACCTTATTACATGAAATGTTAAAGGAAGTATAAAAAACATGTACAGTAAAATGACAGCAAACTCACAATTATTAACAACCACACCTAAAACAAAAACAGAAACAAACTAAGCAAAAAAGCAGAATAGGAACAGAACCACACAAATGGAGATCACATGGAGGGTTAGCAGCAGGGGAGTGGGAGGAGGAGAAAGGGTGAAAAGGTACAGAGAATAAGTAGTATAAATGGTAGCTAGAAAATAGACAGAGGGCAGCTAAGAATAGTATATGAAATGTAGAAACCAAAGAACTTATATGTATGAACCATGGACATGAACTAAAGGAGGGGAATGTGGTTGGGAGGGGTGTGCAAGGCGGAGGGGAATAAAGGTGGGGGGGGGGGGAATAGACAACTGTAATAGCATAGTCAATAAAGTATATTAAAAAAAGAAAATTAAAAAATGGATAATGGTGGCCTCATATATTGAGCTTGGGAATATTCCCTTGTTTTGAATTTTTTGAACTAGCTTGAGAAGGATAGGTGTTAATTCTTCTTTTAATGTTTGGTAAAATTCACTTGTGAAGTCCTCTGGTCCAGGAATTTTGGGGTAAGTTTTTTGATTATTGATCCAATTCTGTTGTTAGTAATCATTCTTTTCAGATTTTCTCTTTCTTCTTAACTCAGTCTTGGAAAGTGTATGTTTCTAGGTATTTATCCATTTCTTCCAAGTTGTCCAATTGGTTTGCATATAAATTCTTTATAGTATTTTCTTACATTCCTTGGTATTAATGTGTGTCAATTGTTACTTCTTCTCTATTATGTCTGATTTTACTTATTTGGGTCCTTAATGTTCTTTTCATGATAAGTCTGATTAGAAAGTTAATCAACCTTGTTTATTTTTTTAAAAAACCAGCTGTTGGTTTCATTGATCTTTTATATTTTTTAAAGACTATTCGATTTATTTTTGCTCTGGTATTTATTATTTCTTTATTCTCACTTTTTTTAAGACTGACTTTTCTTTTCTTAAAAGATTTTATTTATTTATTTTTAGAGGGAGGAAGGGAGGAAGAAAGAGAGAGAGAAACATGAATGTGTGATTGCTTCTCAAGTGCCCCCTACTGAAGACCTGGCCTGCAACACAGGCATGTGCCCTGACTGGCAATGCTTTGGTTCATAGGCCAGCACTCAATCCACTGAGTCACACCAGCCAAGGCTGTTGTTCTTTTTAAATTCCTTTAGGTTTAAGGTTAGATTTTTTTTCTATGCCTATATTGCTCTGAATTTCCTTCCAAGGACTGCTTTCATTATATCCTATAGATTTGGGGTTGTTTTGTTTTCATTGTAATTTTTCTCAAGGTATCTCTTTAAATTTTTTTTTTCATTTGAGAGAGGATATGGGAGGGAGAGAAAGGAGAGAAACATTGTTGCCTCTGTACATACCTCGGCCAGGACCAAACATGCAACTCAGGCATGTGTCCTGACTGGGACTTGATACCACAACCTTTGGGTCCATGGGACAATGCTCAGCCAACTGAGCCACACTGAAGGTATCTTCTGATTTCCTCCTTTATTTCACTGTTAACCCATTCATTGTTTAGTAATATACTATTAGTCTCCAAGTGTTTGTGCTTTTCAGTTTTTTCTAATTTATTTCTGGTTTCATACTGTTATGGTCAAATAAGATACTGGATATGATTTCAATCTTCTTAACTTTATTGCAACTTGAGTTTTTGGCCTAATATGTTGTCTATCCTGGAAAATGTTTCATGTGAACTTGAAAGTAGAGTATATTTTGCTGCTTTGGAGTGCAATGCTCTAAAAATATCCATTGCCCTGGATGTTGTGGCTCAATGGACTGAGCTCCTGCCTGCTAACTGAAAGGTTACTTCAATTCCTGGTTGGGACACATGTGTGGGTTGCAGGCCAAGTCCCTAGTTCGGGGTGTGCAAGAGGCAACCGACTAATGTTTCTATGGAACATGGATATCTTTCTCCTTCCCCTCCCCACTCTCTAAAAACAAATCTTAAACAAAAACTGGCACATCTTGAGAAGACCTGTTCTGAATCCTGTTGTTCACAATATCTAAGAGGTGGAAACAATTCAAGTGTCCATTGCCTGATGAATAAACAAAATGTGGTACATGAAAAATATCAATTAAACCCATCTGGCCTGATGTGTCATTTAAGACTGCTGTTTCCATTGATTTTTCTGTCTGGAGGATCTACCCATTGATGTCAATGGAATGTTAAAGGATTTTTTACTACTACTGTATTACTGTTGATCTCTCCCTTTATATCCATGAATATCTGCCTTATATATTTAGGTGCTCCTATGCTGGGTGTATAAATGTTTACAAAGGTCATAGCCTTTTGTTGAACTGACTTCTTATCAGTATGTAATGTCCTTGTCTTTTATTATAGACTTTAAAGTCTATTTGTCTAACTTAAGTATTTCAGCTTTTCTTTTTCATTTCCGTTTGCATGAAATATCTTCTTCCATCCATTTACTTATAGTTTTTGTTGTCTTTTGATCTGAATAGGATCTCTTATAGGCATATGTATGGGTCTTGTTTTCTTATCCATTCACCTGTCTTTTTAATTTAATCTTCACCTAAGGATATGTTTATTAATTTTTGACAGAGGGTGAAGAGAGAGAGACAGAGAAAGGAAGAAGGAGAAGAAGAAGGAGAGAGAGAGAGAGAAAACATTGATGAGAGTAAAAAAACATTAAAACATTGCCTGGTTGTCTCTTATACATGCCCTATCCTGGCATCAAACCCACAACTTAGGTATGTGCACTGACCAGGGATTGAACCTGCAACCTAGGTATGTGCCCTGATTGGGGTTCAAACCCGCAACTTTTCAGTGTATAGATTAATGCTCCAACCAAGTGTGCTACCTGGCCAAGGCTACCCTTTGCTTTGATTGGAGCATTTAATTCATTTATATAAAGTGATTATTTTTAGCAATTTAGTTATTACCATTTTATTTTTCATATTTATGGTTTTTCCTCTTCTTCTTAAAGAAGATTCTTTAACATTTCTTGTAGTTCTGGTTTGGTGGTGATGGATTCCTTCAGTTCTCTCTTGTCTGGGAAGCTCATTTCTCCTTCAATTTTAATGATAGCCTTGCCGGGTAGAGTAATCTTGGTTGAAGTTCCTTGTTTTTCATCACTTTGAAAATTTTGTTTTTTATCACCTTGAATACATCAGGACAGAATCCTTTCTGTCCTGATAATTTTCTGTTGTGAAATCAGTTGGCAGTCTATGGGAGCTCCCTGTAGGCAACTAATTGTCTTCTCGTACAGCTTTTAAGATTCTTTGTGGTTAACCTTTCTTATTTTGACTATGATATGTCTTGATGTGGGCCTTTTTGGGTTCATCTTGTTTGGGACTCTCTGCCCTTCCTGGACTTTATTTCTTTTTTTTTCCTTTACCCTATTAAGGAATATTTTAGTCATTATTTTTTCAAATAGGTTCTTGATCCCTTGCTCTCTTCTCCTTCTCATACCTGTGATGTAAATGTTACTACTGTTGATGTCCTGGAAGTCCCTTAAAAATCCTTAGATTTTAAAATTCTTTTTTCTTTTTGCTATTCTAATTGGCTCTTTTATCATGTCTTCCAAATGACTGATTCAGTCCTCTGCTCCATCTAATCTGATGTTGATTCTTTCTAGTGTACTCTTCATTTCTGACCAGTTCTTTATGGGTGCTATGTCCTTTTTTTTTTAAGCGTACTATCTTTTTGTTGAAATTCTTAGTTATCTATTTTTCCCTTAAGTTCCTCAAGTATTGTAGTAACTGGTGTTTTGAAGTTCCTCAAACAATCCACTCTGTATCTGGTCGATTGCTTGCCTTCAATTATTTTTTTTTCTGGAGATTAATTTTCTTTAATTTGGGGCATGTTTCTCTCTTCATTTTGGTTACCTTTCTCTGTTTCCATGCTAGGTAGATCTGCTATGTCTTCCAGTCTTGGCAGCATGCCTTATGTAGTAGGTGTCCTGTGGTACTCTGTGGCATAGTATACCTGATTACCTGAGCCAGGTGCTCCAAGAGTGTCCCTGTGTGGGTTGTGTGTGCCCTCCTGTTGTAACTGAGCCTTGATTGCTATTGGCACATCAGTGGGTGGGATTGACTTTAGGCTGACTGGCTGTGAGGGTTGGCCATGACTAGTGTATAAGCTGTGCTGGGACTAACCCCACACAGTGGTATTCTTCCACTGGGGTCTGGTACCTGCCAAGACCTCTCTTTGCATGGTCAACTTGTGGAGAAAATTTGGTGGTGCTTTGTTTTGGTGTGAAGTCACCCACCTGGTGTACTGGTTTTGAGGCCTCTTGGAATGAACTCCAGTGCAGGTCAATGTCAGATGCTGCCTGTGACTGGCCTGGGGCTGTTAGGAGGTACAAAGCAATCTGGGTTTGATAGCTATAGGTGCTGGGCCTGGATGCACATGGGAAGGCCTGTATGTTTTTTTAATTTTAATTTTTTTTTAAATTTTATTTATTTTTAGAGAGGGGAAGGAAGGAAGAAAGAAGTGGAGAGAAATATCAATGTGTGGTTGCCTCTCGTGCGCCACCTATTAGGGACTGGCCAGCATCACAGGCACGTACCCTAGACTGGGAATTGAACTGGTGACCCTTTGGTTCGCAGGCCGGCACTTAATTCACTGAGCCACACCAACCAAGGGTCGTTTGTTGTTGTTGTTGTTTTCCGTTAAATTTATACACAGTCAAGTCCACTAATCTTAAGTGAGTTTTGACCAGTGAAACCCAAACCTTCCAAAGATGTAACTGTCACCCCAGAAAGTTTCCTCATGCCTCTTTCCAATCTTTACCACACTAAACGGAACAGTATTCTGGTTTTTCTCACTATAGATTAGCTGTGCCTGCTCTAGAATGTCATAAAAATGAAATCATGTGGTGTGTATGTGCTCTGTTGTGATTTCTTTCAATCCACTTTGGACAGTGAGATTCATGCTCTCAAGATCACACATGCTGGTGTGTATCTTGCTTGTTCTTTTTGAAGTTAGCTATGAGGTGATTGTATGGGTGACCACCACTTTACTCATCCATTCACATGCTGTTCCCACTTCTAAACTATTAGGAATAAGCTGCAATGAACATTTAAAAATTTCTCTTGGGTGGGTATGTTTAATTTCATGAGAAATTGTTAAAGCCCTGGCTGGTGTAGCTCAGTGGATTGAGCGCGGGCCTGTGAATCAGAGGATCACAGTTCAATTCCCAGTCAGGGCACATGTCTGGGTTGCAGGCTAGTTCCCAGCAGGGGACACATGAGAGGCAACCATACATTGATATTTCTCTCCCTCCCTCCTTTCCTTCCCCTCTAAAGATAAGTAAATAAAAATCTTTAAAAAAAGAAATTGTTAAATCTTTTCCTGATGCAGTCTATTTCTTTAATCTCTACTGCAATGTATTTTAAAAGACAAACAGTTGTATATACTCTTCTGCTTCTTGCCTTTTAAATTTTTCCTCATCACATCTTGGAGATTCTGCTAACTCAGCATGTAAAGAATGTCCTATGAGTTCCTTTCCAAAGGAGGGAGGTGCTGTAATTTAGCCAGCTTTCTTCTGGTGGAGATTTATGTTCCTAGCTTCACTGAGCTGGGCTTTGCAAGACAGAGTAGGGAAACTGGGAAGATCCAGATTCTTGGTGGATCCTGCAGAACCCCCGTTGCAGGGACATAGGTTTCTGAGAGCAGCAGTATCTCCTGACCCATTTACTCCATGGCTCCATAATATGTGTTGAATGGAAAGGAGTTGGTGATTGTGTGGGTGTGCTGCCAAAAGGCTCTGGGGCAGAGTAATGGGGTATCCCAGAGGGTTTCAGGCCAGGGAATGAGTTGGGCACTGCCACTAAAGGGATATCACTATGACTCTCCAAAAGCAGGCAGTGGTGGGTATTGAAGATTTTTTGCACTGGGGCTGTTGCTGACCCTCAGGTGGTGTCAATACCTACCTACCCTGGCCCTCATGTCAAAAAGACACGCTCTTCCCTGGGCATAGGTGGGAGGCTCAACCATTCCCCCCACTGCCCATGAGCTTCCTGAGCTTCCTTAAACTGCATCCATTTAGGGCTTTCAGCAGGAGTAGGATGGGGAAGGGCATAGGGACCCAGCAAAAGGTAGCATGGTGAGGCTCCTCGGAGTAAGTGGTTTCTCTGAGCCCCTCATTCCTTTCCCAACTAGGCCTCCATCAGAGATGCCTGCAGACAAACAGGATCTTGAAGTAGGAAGAGGACCTTGAGCATTTTGTCCTGGCTCTGCTCCTAAGAGGCTGTGTGACTTCTGGCCACACTATATTTCTGCACCTGTAAAACGAGGACAGTTTCTTCCCATGGCCTCTAGTAGCTAGGGGGTGGGAGTGGTAGATGAGATCATGTGTAGGTGGCTACCACAGTGCCTTCCCCCACAGGAAAAAGAAGAGTGTTACTCCCATTATGAGTGGGAGGCACTGCTCAACTTCTAGTGCACACTGGGAAGTGAGGTGTAGAGGGACCAGCCTGGCCTCACAATGAGCCAAGGCTGGGCCTCACCCAAACCATATGTCACCTCAAATGTGGGCTCCTTTGGCTTTACTCCCAGGTGAGGTTTGTCTGGCCACAGGCAGAGGCAACAAGAGAAGGTCTAGTGCTTCTTTGGTACAGGTTTTCTGAGTTTTTAGGACCAGAGCACCCTGCCTGTCTCCACATTTTGCAGAGCTTGCTTGCTGGCTCCTGTTCTGCATCTCTGAGCCCATCCCTTTGGTAGAGGGACTGCAGGGCAGACTGGCTGCACATCTTGTCCTGGAGCACATTGCTGATGTATGGCTTCTGTAGGGCCATGCCTCAATATGGTCCCTCAAGTGGCCCCAGAGGGACATTCTCCCCTGACCAACACTATCTCAGTGAGCCATAATGACAGGTGGGCAGTACTTTCTCCCTTAACTAGGCTCCTATCTCAGTGTCTCTATTATGGGTCACTGAGAAGCACCAGGTAGGGAGTAGGGATGGAGGGCTTGGGGTAAGGCTTTGTTCAGGACAAGCATGTCAGCTTCGAAATCTGGGTGAGTGGGAAGGTTTTTTTTCTCACTTTACCCTGGATACATACTCTTTAATTTGGCTCTGAGTAAAAGCTGTTAGAAGACTTTCCTATATGGCACATTCTAGAAAAGCACCATACCTGCCACTGCTGTCCACGTGACGCTGTGTTCTAGGGTGCAGTGGAGACTTTCCTGGTTTACCTACAGTTCTGGCCAAGCCACGTCATGATCAGTGACTGGAAGGGTTCTAATGCCCTATTGTCACAGCCAGGAGCAAGATCCTTTATCTTGGACTTAAAGGGCTGTGAGGCATAGGGCTATAGACTTCTGTTGGGAAGATTCTGCACCTCATAGGACACACTGGTCCACTCCCGAGGTCCTAGGAGGGATTCAAGCAGCCTGCACATCAGCCCAGTACCAGTGCTTCTGCTCAAACACTTGTGTTTCAAATTACCAAAAGCCTGAGCGTGTAGTTAACTACCACCAGAATGAAAATTTTCAGGCAAAATGTATTTCTGAGGAGGAACTTACACCTAGGGAGACCTTAGTTAGGATCCTGTACATAATCAGGACTAAACCAAGCCTCAAGTGTCTTCTCTTAATGGCCTTCTTGGGAATGAAAAACCAAAAGAACATGTGCAAATGGCTTGTAAAAAGTTGGCTTTATTTGTTACATTTTCACCTTATCTCAGTTATGCCATTTTGGCATCCACAGTGATAGTCCCTGGAAGCTACAGTCAGCCCCCATCCACTGTGGTCATTAACCACACAGCATGAGCACAAGCCTCACAAGCCCCACAGGTTGCAGGCAGGGCTCTGGGGGTCCTGATGAGGCCCAGCACTCTCCAGATCACAGCCCATAAGCCTGGACACTGCTGCTGTGCCTGCCAGAGGCTGCAGCATTCCCATGGGTCGAGCTGAGCAAACTAAGTACAGAGGAGGCATCAGGTCTCCGCTCAGGACTGGGTCTGACAAGGCCACGTGTGATATGGTTGTACACTCTGGACTTGGGGTGGACAGACCAGCCAGGCCCATCCTGGTTATGTGGCTGATTTACTGAGTGGTTTTAAATAAGTTGCTTCTTGTTCCTTGGCAGTCTGCTTTTTGGTTAACACCACCAATGAAGACTCCTAGGAACCCTCCTGACCAGCTGTCAAGCTTGCCACTTCTACCAAATTATGATCATGTCTCTGTACTTTGAGGCCACTGTGTACCTGCTATTGGTGGGGCATCTCTCTCCAACAGGGCTGCACTTACCCATAGTGCTCCCTTCTTAGCACTGGGGCACCATCTACCAAGAATTCTTCAGGCTTGCAGTGCCCAACTCTGCTGCCCCTGCTGCCAAGCACTACCAGGTACCTGTCCCGAGAGGGACCTCCCAAAGGCCTTAGAACTAAGATTCTAATTCCTCAGATCTAGATCACCTGTTATTTCAAACAGAACTTATTTTACACATAATTGTGAATCTTTTTATATCAAACATTAGAACAGCTTAAGAAAAACACAAGCTCTCTGGCTCTGACAGCATCATAGCTCTAGGGCCTGCACCCTTCTCTTCTGGAGAAGTTGAGATGAGATCAGTGGCATCTTGTCATTTAGCATACTTGTGTTTAGTCCTAAACACAACAAAAATAACTCCTGTAGAGGTCATTCTGCTATCTGTTCTAAAAAAATGCAAGTGGGATGTTTTCAGTCTAGAGGGTAGTGGTGGCCTGTGCGTACCAAGTAAGTCACTGTCTTTTCAAGTCTAAGAATCTGCCACGGTGCCTTCTTTTGCTAGGGTTGAGTGAGGAGTCAAGGAACTACAGAGGATCAGGTCCACTGATAACTGGACAGACAGACATCACTTCAGGGGTCTTCCACATGTTTGCCTAGTTTGGCCAGGCACGATTTTATAAAGCTGAAGAATCCCAACGTCACCAGCAGAAAATGAGCAGACAGACCAAGAGTGTCTGTCTGTCAGGAAATTCATCCCTCTCTTTTAAAAGTAGCTCTGTCCTAAAAAACTACTTTAAAAAGGGAAGACAATTGTATCTTCCAGAGAACAAATTTTAAACAGTTGTTCCTACGCCTGACCATGAGGCAACATGTTGGTTAGTCACCCACATCTACCAGAAAACACGTGGTCTACTACCAGCCTCACACACTGCCAGTACAATGAAACCTAGTCCTTTCAACGTTTGTGCTTCTAACCAGTAAGACACTCCCTTGTTGGGAACAGGTGGGATCACTGCAGCCACCTATGGCACTGAGAAGAAGCAAAGGTTAAAACAAATGTTACATGGACACATGAGGACAGTCATTTATCCTTCTCATCCCTGGCCATGAGCTGAATAAAACTTCACTTCTAAGGTTAGATTGCCAATGCCAGAATAAAAAGCAAAATTTCAAACTGGAAATTCCTAGCACTTTACAAAGTGGAATGAAAGAATTATGAAATAAAAAAAAATAAGCAAATGTCCACACGCCACAGCAGCACCCCATGATGGATTCGTTATTCCTGCTTCCTTGGCAAATCCAGAGCATGGCTCTTTCTAGTCCAGGGGAGACATGGCTCAGAACAGAAGGGCCCCCATGCTGCCGACCTCGCTCTGTTCCTTTACAAAGATTTCAAAGTACTGGTAGATGATTGTAACTGCCAGCAGGATCCCAGTTCCAGACCCGATGGCACCCAGGAAGTCAGCCAGGACGGAGAGGGCCCCAATACATAGCCCCCCGAAGGCTGCGGCAGTAGGGATGTACCTGGGGAATGGGAGATTGGTCAGCAAGGTGCCACCATGCAGATACCTCGAGCATGGCCCACCCTTGACTCAGGCCACCTGTCTGTAGGATCAGGCACTCTGACATGCTTACCACTGATTAAGGAACCTAAATCCTGTAGAGGTCACCCCACTATCTCCTTGAAACTCCACCTACTCACACACCTTAATGGTCCAGACTAGGGCTGCTGTCCCATAAGTGGCCATACAAGCCACATGTGGCTAGTGAAATTATCCTAGTCCAAGATGAGATATTAAAGATGCCACATGAGATTTTGAAGACAAGAACATAAAATATCTCATGGTATTTCTTACATTAATTACAAATGTTTACTTTTTAAATGTGACTACTTGAAATTTAGGATTTCGTATGTGGCTTGCATTTTATTTCTCCTGAATCTAGAGGCTTCAGCGAATCCTCAGAAGAATGATCAAAATTGCCTAATGTCCCTGCTAGGGGTAGGAAAAACAGACTGAAATTTACAATGCTGATTTTCTTGTGGATACAGGAACCTTGTCTATCCTGTAACCAAGGATAACATTTAATTAACCAGAAATCCATAAGCCCTATCAAGATGCTTGAAGTGTAAGAAAACCACAAACAGAAGAAAACCACTGGGACCTAGGGCCAGCACTCACCGGTTGAGTTCATGGACCATGGAAGTCTCTCGGTGGCCCCTCATCACCATCTGCTGCTCCTTCAGCTGCTTTGCAACCTGTGTGATGCCAGAGGAGAAGACAATGCTCAATTTCAAGTTGGAAACTGAAAGCCAGGTAGACATTTTATGGTGGCACTGAACACTCACAGGTTCCCTTTTTTTTTTTTAGCATACTAACAATATTTAAATAGATAACTTAAAAACTGCTGCAAAGAAACCACATGACAAAGTCTAGTTTTAGTTTGGCTCCACCTCCCCAGGCAAACACTAATTACTGTTAGACTCCATTTACGGCCATACACACTTTGGCCCAATGAGGAGGAAACGGCTGTGTGTGTTCACAGACCACTTTTTTAGGAAGAGGTGAAAAGTTGAGACCCCTTACACCAGTGACTCACTAGTGAGAACTACTGTTTCCTGGTTTAATTAAATTGTAATTTATACTTACATCTTTGGCAGAGGAGCCTGAGACCTCTATCCATGTTTTGGAGAAGAATGCACATGAGCCCAGCATGAACACTATGTACACAACAGCATGGACAGGGTCTTCTAACACGGATCCAAAAGATTCTGGAGGGGACAGGTAATAGCAAAGGCCACCAACTGGATAAGCACGTGCTGGACCCCCAGAAGACGTATCCTGGGAAGAATACACAGAAAGCCTATGAATGCTGTTTCATTATGCCTTAGCATAAGGACAAAAGTAGTTCTGAGAGGATGAAAAGAAATAAAATTTTACTCAAGTATCTGTAGTACAGTTTTTTTACTGAAAAGAATATTTATGTGCTGAATTTGTAAAAGACATGATTAAAAAGTAAAATGTTTGGTCATAAGCAAGACATATGGATGTACACCACTGCAACCAGCCACAGAATCAAAACTGATTTCTTCAACCAGCCATACTTACAGACCAAGTGCCCAGTAGGCTGACCAGCAGGTTGCCACTGAAGCGGGCTGACAACATCTGGGAGATGACATACAGGTTGGACACCAGGGCAGACTGCAGAATGATGGGAATGTTGGAGGTGTAGAAGAGCTTAATAGGGTAGGTGTTGTACTGGCCTCGGTAACGAGCTGACTTGATAGGCAGGTCCACTCTGAAGCCCTGAGAAGCCAAACAGAGCAGGGCTCCCTCAGTGCTTCACTGCAGTATCTGCGCAGACACAACCCAGCTGGGGACAGCCAGGCCTACATTGATTCCACAGCTCTTATGCCCCTTCCTGACCCACCACTGTGCTTGTGGTCACTTTAGCAGAGGGTTCCCAATAAAGACAGGCTTAAAAAAATGCACCAAAGCCCAGCACATTGAAATAATCCCATTTTTATCAAAGTCCACCACATTAAATCTGCATCAATGTGGAATATCCAAAAGCCTGAAGGACACATGCCCAAGTGAGTCTTAACAGTGGTTCTCTTTGGTATTTCCTCTCCTATACTTTTACAGTGGCCCCAAGACAAGGACACCATGGCCTCTACCTCACACCCCAGAAGAGCTCTTTACAGTATTTTAAATCATAAACAGAAAAGCTAAGCTTTTGTATGAATACAGCCTCTCCCTCTGAAATCCTTGGAGAATAGAAAGGTTTTCTTTTATTTTTACAAACTTGCAGTGCCTAGAACAGGACTCAGAATATAGAGGATTCAAAATAAATTTTTGATGACCTAACCACAAATACCCACCAAGCTTATTGTGGCACTAAAGTTTATTAATTAGGCATCTAACTAAAAGTTTCAGCTGAAGAAACAGACCTGTCTTGTCCTCAGAAAAAGCACTTGGCTGTTATACAGAACCTTTCCACAAGCACTAAACTGTCTTCTTCACTGCTATTCCTTCTTTTCAATAAATATCAGAATGCAAAGTGGCTGATGAAAAAAATACAAAGACTAATGCAACTACAGAAAAGCAACTGACAGGTCAGGTCTCTTATTCAGGAGAGACACAAACTAATAAATTTGAAAGGTTAAGAGCTCTGAAGAGGAAAAGCCTTTTCCAAGAAGACACTACCTATAAAGACTCTGTAAATTTTGGGTAAGATGGTGATGAGGCTTTAAAGCTTAAGATTTTTCACTTCTCTCTCTCTCTCTTTTATTAAAGATTTTACTTATTTTTAGAGAGGGGGAAGGGAGGGCAAAAGAGGAGAGAAACATCAATGTGTGGTTGTCTCTTGTGCACTCCCTACTGAGGACCTGGTCTGTAACCTGGGAATGTGTCCTGACCGGGAATCAAACCAGCAACCCTTTGGTTCATGGGATGGCACTCAATCCACTGAGCCACATCAGCTGGGGCAGAGATTTTTCACTTCTCTTGAACAAAGAACTTAAAGATGAATCTTCTTTATCTGCTGCTAGACCCAATCCAAAGGAGCATAATTTCAGAAACGCTGTATCTGTCTCAGTCTTGTTTAGTTTAGGCAGGTCCCCATGACTCAACAGAACACACATATGCAGCTCCCATGGAAACTTGCTCCTTTCAAATGCCATCCCACCACTTCATTACTATATGATGATGTACACCACCCCTGGGGTGTAGGTGGGGGTGTACACACATCAAGGCATTCCAAAAATTAAATGTGGATCATCAGAGCTTACCATGGTGGGTTTGGACGCACCTGAAAATAGATGACCACTGCAAAGACAAAGATCGTGGCAATCAGATTCATGAGGTTGGGTAGGTTCTGGCGGTAGAAAGCCTCTCGAAGGGCTCGGACCTTGTCAGTGCGTGTGGCCAGCAGATGAAACAGTGCAATGATGGCACCTTCAAATTCCATCCCTGTTGGTGAAGGAGGGGACATATGTGATAAAGAGACAAACAGCTTCTTAGTGGCCAGAGAGTGAACAACAGAATTATTTTTAAGATTCAGAGTGTCTACTCCTATAACCACAGGGGTACAGTGGTATTTTCTCATCCCTCATTTCTATTTCTTCTGTAGAGATTTCAACCTGCAGAAATAGGTTCTAGCTTTTTGAGTTATCTCATTTTGCTGGCATGTATGTCAATGGCCACCAGATAGGTGGAATGATCATCAATTATAAAATCATAAAAGCAGGATCTGCTGAATTCCAGCTGAAGGAGTCATACACTGAAGAGCAAGCTTGGAGCTGTTCCATTCATTTTCCTGGAAAACCCCCAGGCAGTAGAGCATCCCCAGCTCTGATGTGCAGGCTGCCTCTGACAAGACAGGGCCTGACCTCTCTGCTTCTTTCATTGACGATCAAGGAGAAAGGATAACATGCATGCCTACCACAAGGCCTGATCCACACCCCTATGAAACAGTGTTGAACACAGCCAGGAAAACACGGCCAGGAAGCAGAACAACTTAAAGAGGGACTGAAGGAATCAAGAACAAGAATGGGTGACAGACCTGAGGATTAGGCAGTAGAGGGCAAAGAAGAGGAAGCTGGGAGCACATGGCATTCATAAAGCCTAGAAGTCTTATAAATTTTCAACAAATTTATTGAAGTTAAAAAAAAATATCCCCTAAGCCTTAGCTCAAGTAAGAAACAGGAGCACTGTATTACTTCATGTCCTTCCAGGACAGTGTAACTATCCCACAACAAAAGTTTGGCCACATACAGGGAACCAGTGCTATATACAGAGCTGTGTTCTGTGGGCAGGTGCAAGGCCCTGGTATTAGTACTGTGAAGTGCACCTGGTACTACTGCCCTGTGAGGGCACTTTCCTCAAGTTTCTAACACATGACAGTGGAACTACCTGCTGTTTCTCCCCTGGGCTGTTACGGGACCATTTGGAGATACTGGCACCACTGCTGATTTCTTTTGAAGCCTCTGAGATGGGAAAGCACTCTTTCCTAATTACCAGCACTTCCTCTTCCTTTTGATCAGGTGACAGCATTGGCCTATTTATAACCAATGGACAGAACTCAGGTATCTTAAAGCTGAAGCCAAGATAAAGCCTTATTTCAGAGGATGACACCTGGGTTTCCCCGAAAGGAAGAGGAACTTGTTCACGCTCTGCCAACTCTCAACATTCCCACGTTACCTGTGATCTCAGCGGACTACTCTCTCCCTTGCTCATTCTGTCACAGCCACATACACTGACCTTGAACATACCAGGTATATTCCTACTTCAGGGCCTTATACCTGCTAGTTCCCCCAAATGAAACATTCTTCTCCCAGTAATAGGGCTCCCTTCCCTCTTCAGGATTTCAATTACCCAGACTAAGTCTGTACAACACTCTTGGTATTCCTATCTTCTTCCTCTGCTTTGTTCTCCTTGGTACCTGCAATAACACCCGACACACACATAACACATGGCTCGTTCACCTTGTATTTCCAGTGCCTGGCCCTTAAAAGGCACCTGATAAATATTTGCTGAATGAAAGGCAATGCCAGGTATAGGCTCTAGTTTTCCTAATTTTAACAAAATTTCTTGAAATTCACTATTTGCAGACTCTCTGACAACAAGACACGGCTTCTAAGTGTTAGTTTTACTTCACATGGCTGTAGAATCACCCTTCCTGGTAGCACCTCTCTCCAGGCAGTTCTCAAACATTGCCAGTTGACATCGTAACACTGCATTCTCTATCTTCCAATCCAATCTGGGACGGATTCTTCCATCCAGACTTCAGTTCCCCTGCCTCACTAGCCTGCTCCTAAACAGAAGTGGCTGCTTGGCTCCATCCTGGCATCACTTCCTCCTAACTCAGAATGTCCCCACACCAGTTGTAGTATGATCTTGCCATATACCTGAAATCCTACCCTTTATCCTCCTGACTTTGACACCCATTCCAGAAAAGCCCTGCTTTCTGGCCTCTAGTTTCCCCATCTGCCTTGGATTTCCTATAGTTCCAGGACATGCCCAGGGAGGAATCAAATTTAATCTTGCCCACTCTTCTCTGATATTCCCTCTTTTCTTTGTAATCTGTTTGGCACTTGTGGTCTTGGATGTGCCCACGGACCTAGTTTGAGTCTCACTGAGATTATATGGTCTCTGGAGCCAAGTACTGTGACTCCAGCATTCAATTCAAAGAAAACACTCAAGTGTGTATTAATATTTATTTCTCAAAGGATTCTTACAAGTAAATAACATATTTAATGATGAAGAATGCTGACTGCCTTTCCTAAGAAGTCATACTTCTCTGTATGTTTAGAAATTATTAAAAACATCTCTGAAACAAGATGTCCTTGGCACTCTTTGTGCGTATAGCATAGAATGCTAAAATTTTACAGGTATCTACTATGGGCCTGGTGTCACATCACTTCATGTTATTTCTCATTGCATCCTGGCAAATGAGGCTCAGCGGTAGAGGGATTTGCCCAAAGCCATATATATACTACTAATAGGAACAACCAGGAGGTGAACTCCAAGTTTAGGCCTCTCTCACAAAGTTGCCCCTTGCATGACCAAGGACGTTGGTTCAGTGATTTCATTTTCAGGAACATATTCACTGAGAGCTACTGCCAAAATACATAATCATGAATGTATGAGGCTGTTCACTGTTTTGTAATAACAACTGAAACTAGAAATGTCCTACAAGTACGTCCGAAGACTTGTTAAATAAATGCTTCATCCTTGCCATAAAGTCCATACCATGCTAGGAAAAATGAGGCAGGATTCTGTATTCTGGTATGGCAAATATCTGTGAAATGCTCTGACATGGAATATGTAAGTTAATGTATCATATGAATAGAAGCCTATCTGTGTTTAAGAAAATTTTGCCGATGCACACAGAAACATCAGAAGTAATGTACCTAAAATGGAGGTGATTTTTCCTTGGATGGGGGAATCTTCATTTTCTGCTTTGCATATGTCAGTACGTTTTACCAACTCCTGTCCCCAGGAAAGCCCAGGGCCCTTACCTCGACCAGTGTTGACAGTGGTGGGGCTGAACGCTTTCCACACGATGGTCTCACAGATGTTAGTGGCAATAAAGAGGGAGATACCAGAGCCCAGGCCATATCCTTTTTGCAGAAGTTCATCCAAGAGTAGGACAATTAAGCCAGCAACAAAGAGCTGTAAAAATTTAAAAAATAAAAGTAAAGAATCCCAAATAGACTTTATTCCTTCTCCCTATAGGCATGACTCGTCCCTTCGTTAGTAAGGGGCTTCTCTGATATAAATGCTAAAGACTGAGTGGACAACACACAGTAAAGCCTTCTTCTGGTGAGTTTAGAAGAGCCAACACAGGTGGTTTGGCTCCTTCTAAGTAAAAGTTTCTTTTATGAATGGTTCAGGTTTGTTATTTGGAAAGTGTAAGTGAGTAGGAGGAGCTATTCAGAAGGGGTAAATGTTAGCATAACAATTACCTGAATGGTGATTAACAGGCAGATTCCAGCGCCCATTTCAGAAGGGTCCCCGTACATTCCCGTCATCACATACACAATAGACTGGCCAATGGTAATGATCATGCCAAATACTAGAAATCAGAAACAACAACAACAACAAAACTATGTTCTCAAAGTGGGACATTACACAGTCATGGAGGAAACAGTTACTGAACACCTATTCTGTGCAAGGCACCAAGAAGAACAAAAATTAAGAGTACTAATAGTGCCTCCAAGGAGCTTGGTCTAAGAAATACCCAATAGTCAAAGTACACAATAACTCAAATGCTCGGTAACACAAGGTGAACTCCTTAATTTCACTCCTAAATGTACTCTCCTTTCAGTGATGGAAAGAGGAAAGAGTTGGAATATGACAAATTAGTTTTTATGGAAAACAATTCACAGACCAATATCTACTGAAGACAAAGTCAGATCAAGTTGCTCAGGTTCTGGAGAGCTCCTTAGTTTTAACTACATTCTTGGACCACCTCTACAGTCTAAGTCCAGAACACAAATGTTTAACTCTGAAGGAAAGGGATCTCTTCCCAGTTCATATGTATTTTTTTTAAGGGAAAAAAAACCCCATTCAAGATGGCATCAATATAGTCACTTGTCCCGTTTTCAGAAGCTTTTCTTTTTGTAGACTGTTTCTGTTTTTTATATCATTATATTCAGTACTTCATTGTTAGGCACAATGGAATTGACACATTTTTACTAGTTCCACAATACTAAGTGAATTTCTAAGTATGAGATTGGGCTTCACGATTGACTTTTCTGTTTAGTTTGTCAAACCTGATTTGTAAAATAAAAATTTACTCCAGAGTGCCCATGAAATGTTGTCCCTATCTGACTTTTAAAAAATTGCTCATTGACATTGAATTCTCAAAGCAGAAGAAATTTAAAAAGCTCTCAAGAACAGAAAAAAAACCTCAGGCAATTTGTAATTTTGAAAAATAATTCATGTATATATTTTAAAGCCCTGATTTGTATCTGAAACTTACAAGTTTAAATTAGATTAATTTTTTTTGCTCAATTATTTAACCTACTAACTTAAACAGATTTCTTCCACATGCTAGGTAGAAAACTCGATCACATCCTAATTAATATATTTCAGTTCAGTCAGAGGCTGAACATGAATCATTTTGATGGCTGGTCATTGTTATTAGTGACAGTTATTTGCTATGAGGCAAATATTATTATTACCACTTTTACAAATGAAGAAACTGAGATGTAAGAGCTGTCATCTAAATTGTCCAGGTCACAAAGCTGGTAAATACTAGAGCTGGGTTGAGAGAATCACCTTTCCCCTAAGTTGAATCTTTTTAAACTCCCAGAAGAAAAACAATACGTGCCCAATACTATTATGTGCCAGGACTGAGAGATGCTCTACAAATGTGATTCCATTGAATTCTTCTAACACCTCTGAAGTACACACCATTTCCTCCTAAGTTAAGGACATGTGGCTGGTGGTGGAGGACCTCCAAGACCTGCTCCTTCCACTCGATCATGGAGCCTTTAGAACAGGGGACATACTCCCCGCTGCCTTGTCCAGCCTATCCAAGTACCAGGGCTCTTCCAAAAGTTTCTCTCTCTTTCTAGTATTTATAAATTCATAATTGGGAAAATATCTTTTTAATTTCAAGAATTAGCACCACTAAAACAGAATAATCTACCTATGTACATGCTCCAATAAAAGACTGTCCCTTCTCAACCAGTTCTGATATCCAAAATGGCAGCTTTGGTAACTTATCAGCTGGCTTAATTCTTTGCTGGGAACAGCATTAAGCTCTGGCAGGGAACATCTTGGCTTGTAAGTTTCCAGCGTTCATAACTTTTAAAGTCTCTCACAGTGCTCGTTTAGATTGCTGGTAATGTTTTTGGTAAAGATGAAATAATCTGGGCACAGAACCAAATCATTACTTTTGTTCTTTCCATTGTTTCACCATTTCCCCAACCAGGCTCCAAATTATTTAAAAAACCCAATCCCACCCATCTCCCTTGCCACCTCATCCCTCCCACCCTGAAATAATACAATAAGAACCCAAAACATGCATCCATGCTATGCTGTTAAAAGGCAATTAATACTATTGGGAAGAAGGCTGTGGGTTGTGAAGATACTCTTTGAAACTCTACAATATCTTTTTGTTCTCCCACGACCCTTAGAAGGCCCCTCATATAATGAGTTGCTTGAGACACTTATCCTCCCTCTCGTCCATTGGGATGGATGTATAAACTATACTACATGGAAGAGCTTTAAAGCACTTGGCCTGTTTTAGGGCACAGAAACTATACTGGTTCTTCAAAGGACACCTTTCCCACCTTTGCTATTGTGTCTAGACAAGTAGAAGTCCTTCCTTGCCCCAACTGAAACCCACAGTCAGATTAAGACAGGGGCTGGTACCAGAAGAGTTAATCCATGTCATCTTTTTTATCATCATGTTCTGAGGGTTAGCAATGCCATGTGAGCTTTTCCTTACATAAGGATATGAAAACATGGGAGCAGTTAAGGCTGGCTTCCTTGTCAGGGACCAGGTCAGCCTCATCAAAGTTTTTCCATTACATCAGGAACACGAGTTCTCCACTGGATTCTGTAGCTCCAATAATCCATCCCAGCTCCAAACTCTGGGCAAAGCCTCATGGCTGTTCTGACTCTTCTTTCTTTGTCTTTGGTTTGCTCTCCCCTTCCTATCTTCAGCTTTGCACTTGCCTCCCTCTGATTTATCAGTCTTAAGTGCTATTTTTTGTGACTGTAGAAACTCTGCAATGAGGTCAGGATAATCCAGGTTCTCTTCTGGTTCCCATGTGTTGTTCTCATCTGAGAATACCTTCCACTTTAGGAATTACTCCACTTTGCTCTTTACCACTCTACAATTGAGAACTTTTCCCACCACATATTCCATTCCTTTCTTTTTTAGCAACTTCTCCACGTTCTTCTTATTTTGTTTTTTCCCCATAGTTCCCACCAGTCTTCTGCCATAAAAAGAGGGTGCTACTCAAAGGAGTGCCCAAGAGCATGAGAGGACTTGCTGCCATGCTACTGGCATGTTGCATCAGTTAGGATGAAAGAGAGGCTCCCAGAAAAACAATAGGCCATGTGACCACAGCCAAGCCCCTCACTGAAGTGGTATTCCACAGACCCTTAGAGCCCTCCCCCTGAGAAGTGCTTTGCTGCTAACATAGGCCTAAGAGCACCTGCAGGACTGATGGGCCAAAGAAGTTACACTGTCAAAAGAAAAAACAGTTCTGAAGCTCCAAACTTTATAGTGAATTCAAATTCTTCAACTACAGAAATTTAAACAGCATTCAAAATCTCACTTACACTTCTGGGCTCCATTGAAGAGGGCTCGGTCTTTTGGGGTGTCACCAACTTCAATTATTTTGGCACCAGCTAAGAGCTGCATGATGAGGCCAGAGGTGACAATGGGAGAGATACCCAGCTCCATCAATGTGCCTGAGGACAGGGGAGGCAAAATACAGCCCATATTATCTTGGAAAAGCAACACATTATTTAGAAAATATCTGACTGTGCATTTTTAAAAATATTTTATTTATTCATTTTTAAACAGATGGAAAGGGAGGGAGAAAGAGAGGGAGAGAAACCTCAATGTGTGGTTGCCTCTTACACGCTCTACACATTGGGGACTTGGCCAGCAACCCAGGGATGCCCTGACTGGGAATCGAACTGGCTATCCTTTGGTTCACAGGCTGGTGCTCAATTCACTGAACCACACCAGCCAGGGCTGACTGTGTACTTCTTATATAAATCCTGTGTGCTTCTCTAAATTAATTGCTAGCAGCATTTAATTTAGAGATTAATCCCAAAATATCAGTGATTACAGTATAATTCATTTCCTTCTGTTCAGTCTGCCAGGCCATGTTTTAATTGTTTTGGATGTCATATGGCTTTTAAACAAATGGCTGCATTTAAATTCACCATAAACAGATTCATTCTGGTTTTACAGAGATAAGAAAGGTTAGTCTCTTCATCAGTTAATAAAAAGGCTAACATTCAAATATTTTCCGCAGTTTGAAAAAGAAGCCCGTATAATTATATCTAATTTTGAATAATTATGCTAACATACTTCCAATTGACTTGAAACTTAATTTGAATTATATTTAAAACATAAGTTAATCAAAAGCAGTACTTTATAAAGCATATAAAACATTCTGTTATATATTTTTGACACATATGGGTAACCTAGAAATATGAAAAAGATGCAGTTGAGAAACAAATTACATATTCTAAAGATTATCAAAGCACATTAAAAGATAGGTAGAAATATTATGATTTCATTGTTTAAAAAATATTCTAGATTTTCTGGTGTTTTTTTTTTATTCTCTATGATGTAGATTTACAGTAATCTTGTTATTACAGGCTTTATAATGCATTCACATGCAATTCTGAATATTCTATGCCTTGGTGCTGAATTTGGCATTTACTAAGGCTATTCAGTACAACACACTAACATTCTTCCTGAACACTCTCTGAATTCCACATAAAGCCAAAGCCTGTAAATTAACTAAAGGAGGTGAGTCAAGCCCACATTGTACAGAAAGAGGTGCAAAGAGCCAGAGTTCTACCTCTGTTAGAGGCTAGAATCACTCTTATCCAATAGAAAGGGTCCGCAGAATCTGAAGACATGATACCAAACAGGGGGATCTGGAAAAAAGCAGAGAGAAAAGAAATCAGCACACTTTCTTCAGCCCTTTCTGACCCCCACTTCCACATGAGAACAGGAAACCTGGGCTTACCTGGCAGCATACCAAGAAAATAAAGAGAGTGATAGCAGTCCACAGCACTTTCTCCTTAAACTGAATCTATGTAGAAGAGAATGGATTAAGTCAACAAGTTATTTTCTTAAGCAAATTAATAGAAATGGACTCAGATCAGACCCCTTTGCCTGATCACCAGAAAAGTAAGTCTTGAACACTTCAAACCAGGTACCAAATGTAAGTACCAAAATAAAAGAACATTCACTGCAGGCTTTCTATGCATAAGGCACATATGCAAAGACCCTGATATGCATCATCTCATTTGATCCTTGCACAACATAGCATTATTATTTGAGAAAACTAAACCTTAGAAAAGACAAGTAATTTGTCCCAAATCCCACAGATGAAGTGAATTTGAGTCCAAAATATGTGCTCTTAACCACTAGCATTGGGATTAGGATTAGATCCAAGATCACAGAATATTGTGATAGAAAGGGATTCTTAAACCAGATACGTCTTTACAATATATGAGTTATCACCATTTGCTTGAAAGGATTTTGTAACTGACAAAATCTTAATCTGGAATCAACAAATTTGGAATTTGTGATTGTTTAATATGTAATATCTCTGATATTACATATTATTTTCATTTTTATCTGATTTATTTTCTCTCTGCTTCTTTTATTGTTTAATATGTAATATTAAACAATATTAATCTTTAGTTAAAATATGTAATGTATTTTCTATGAATTAAGGGTAAAACGATGTATAACAATAAACAATGTGGAGTGGGAGGGCAGGTAGAGTTGCAAATTTAACCTACTCACTAATAGCATCTAAGACTTTTCACATCTTTTCAGGTATGTAAGTAGGATAGGTTACACTTCAGAATCATTTTACAGATGACTAATAAGAATTATTAGAAATGTAGATGCCCTGTCCAAATCCCCTCTGGTACCAAGCAGTAGAGTGGGAATTCTTCTGTCTCTAAAACTCAGCATCTTCATAAGTACTTGCTGCCTACACTGCAAGAATAGCTTTAAAGGGCTTAACAAACACAGTTATATTGTGCAGACTAAAGATTTTTATGTGGAAATGCCTTTAGAGTGCCAGTATTAAGTGAACAAAATTGTGTTCTTAAAATACTTTTTAATTTGAGGGGAAGAGAAGTCTAAGCAAGCTCTAAGTCAGAGTCCTGGCTCTCTGGTCAGAACAGAAGTTCTAGTCTCTGCCTACCACTTTAGGCCATGATAATACAACCATACAAACGTGGTGTTAACTCCATGTCCAGATACTCCATATGAAGTTTAGTGAATTCACAAAACTTTTCCTCCTCTTGAGAATGCTCCCCTTTTCACCTGCCATCACATCACAGCAAGGAATTAGGAGACCAAGAGAAGGCTAACCAGTAACATAACAGGCTTGTACTGAAATAATTCTTCATAGGAAAAAAGAGTGGACAATTTTTACAAGACTCATTTGTTAATAACCTAGTCTCTCCTGTATATGGCCAAATTCAACAGCAAAACATCAAAAGTTGTATCTAAGTCTTTTCTGACTCTGCCTTTTAACAATCCCTTAGACCCATCCTTATCTCCTAGCCCACTCCCACAGTTCACCTTCTAAAACATACCAATCCTCTATCCTACTTCCAAAGCAATTTTCTAATCTGTTTGGGTTATTGCTCTCTGCCTTTCTTTATGTTCTTCTCAATTCTGAACTATACCTAACATCTCCAGCCTGCTTGTCTTCAGTGCCTTTCCACATTATATATTCCTTTTTTTAAAAAAAAATATATTTTATTGATTATACCATTACAGTTGTTCTATTCCCTTCATTCCCCTCCCCCTGCACACTCCCTCCCCCACCATTCTCCCCCCTTAGTTTATAACAACGTGTCTCAAGTTCTTTAGATTCTATATTTCCCCCACTATTCTTGCCCTCCCCCCTATTTTCTACCTACCGTCTATGCTATTTTCTGTACCTTCTCCCCCCTTCTCCTCCTCCCACTCCCCTGTTGCTAACCCTCCATGTGTTCTTCATTTCTATGGTTCCACTCCTGATCTAGCTGTCCTCTTGGTTTGCTTTTGTTTTAGGTGTGGTTGTTAATAACTGAGTTTGCTGTCCTTTCACTGTTCATATTTTTCATCTTCTTTTTCTTATATAAGTCCCTTTAGCATTTCATATAATAAGGGCTTGTTGATGATGAACTCCTTGAACTTGACCTTGTCTGAGAAGCACTTTATCTGTCCTTCCATTCTAAATGAAAGTTTTGCTGGATAAAGCAATCTTGGCTGTAGGTCTTTGGATTTCATGACTTGGAATACTTCTTTCCAGCCCCTTCTTGCCTGTAAGGTCTCTTTTGAGGAATCCGCTGACAGTCTGATGGGTACTCCTTTGTAGGTGACTGTCCCCTTATCCCTTGCTGCTTCTAGGATTCTCTCCATTTGAATCTTGGCTAATGTAATTATGATTGCACATTATATATTCCTTATGCCTGGAGTTCCTTTCCCTTACTTCAAGGAAATTTCTATTCTTCCTTCAAAACCATCATCAGACATCACATCTTCCAGAGTTAAGCCCTTCTGAAGCTACTGCTATACTCTGCACATATTTTCACTGCTCCATCTATCACATTTAAGCTACAAGGCCAATGTCACAGCTAGTAAAAGGCTGAGTAGAGGGTGGGTCCCAGGCTTGCCAGCTTCCAGAGCCATACGTGCTCTTTCTACTATGCTGGGGATAGGGCAGGGGGAAGAGCTTTGCATATTAGCCAATCAAAGGCAGTACATATATGGGTTATTTATACAATACAAAACAGTTTTACATCCAAAAAAAGAATAGGATGCTCCAAGAACCCAAGTGTCCATGTTGATGTCAAGTACATATATATGAATGCATAAACAATACTCTGAAAGAACGTGAAATCAAAATATATTACTACTCTTTAAGAACCCAGTGAGCCCTGGCTAGTGTGGCTCAGTGATTGCGTGTCCTCCTGGGAATCAAAGGGTCACCTTTAGGGCACATACCTGGGTTGCAGGCCAGGTCCCCAGTTGGGGGCGTGCCAGAGGCAGCCACACACTGATGTATCTCGTCCTCTCTTTCTCCCCCCCTTCCCCTCTCTAAAAAGTAAATAAAATCTTAAAAAAAGAAAAAGAACCTAGTGAAACTTTTCTTCACTGTCTGACAGCTTTACTTACTTTGGCATCACTCACTATCTTGGCCTGTAGCTACATAGCAGCAGAAATTGTGGCAAAGATGCAATATAAGTGTACATTTCTATTTTTCCATGTTTTAATGTGCCTGCTGTAAAAAGCAGGGTTCACAAAATGCCTTTACTCTCAGCTAATTTGGCAGCCTACACAAGGCTCATTTATAGAATGAGCTCATTTGTACAGAATAAAGTGACAGGCTTTAGCTCCTTTTAGCAGCTGGATATAAAAATCCAACTCACGATCTGTTCCTGTTGGAGGTGAAAATGGAATGGTGACTCAAGTGAGTTTCCTGAGGCTTTTGAGACCTTATTCATTCACTGCCATAAATTTTGGGGACGAGGCAAACTCGAGGCTTTGTTCACTGGACGAACATCCACAAAAGATACTCTGAGTACAGCAAGATGATTTAGGTAGAAATTCCCACAAGAAGGTCACCTTTCTACAAAGTTCAGGAGTACACACAACTGCACTCTAGGGTTAAAAGAAGGGAGAGTTTCCATTGGCGTGTTGAAGCCATTTTTAATTGTACTGTAAACATCAAGCGCCCAGAGTTTCACAAAGCCTCCTTTAGGGCCATTTAGGGAACTCACCTTTCTTTCCGGCTTCTGAATTTCAGGCAGGATGACACAGAAGGGCTTGATGACTTCCAGAAATTTGACTTTGATGGGAGAAACAAAAGGAGAATTAGAGCTGGGAGAACCTTTCGCTCTACCCAGGCAAGCCCTTCCGCCCAGATTGTATTAGGGCAAGGGGCAGGGGAGCAGACCGAGTACTGAAACGCTTGGGAATCCCGAGGAGGGCCTGGGATCCAAGCAGGCCTGGCGAGCGGCCACCTGCCCGGACCGGTGAGGGGAAGGGGGAATGTGATCCACTCCGGGGTAGCAGGGACTGCACCGAGGGACTCACTCGCCATGGCGATGGCTGCTTGGGCTCCGGGTCCTACTTCTGCTCCACTACACTCCGCGTGAGGCGACGCTGGCCTCGGCAAAGCTTGCAAAGGGGCGCAGCACCTCCACAGAAAGACACGTCAGTAATAACGCTGCGGTGAGGTGAGCGGGGCGGGGCAAGGCGGAAGCCGGACCAGTGCAGGCCCTAGGCCACTTCCGCTTCCTGCCACGCGATGAAAGCTGGCCCTAGTGCCACACTGCTGCCCGCGGAGACCACAACTCCCGGCATGCAGAGGGGCTCCTGAGACCTGTCCCTAGGAAGGTCCTCAGCAGATAGGGCGGCGTGGCTACGACTGGGAGTGAGTGACAGCCAACTCGGTAATGCAAGAGCACAAAGGGCTTGTTGCATCTCAGGAGGTGGGAACAGTGTTGGCTGGTGGAAAAACGGACACAAATGGTAGATGATGCCTGCGCTTTTAGTTCTCCGAGCGAGGCAGATTCCCGGGTCACTTCCACTCCTTTTACTGCACTTACAGTATTGCATATAGACTGTAAGCTCCTTTGAGCAGGCTTTGTTCCAGCGTCGACCACAGTACCTGTACCTATTAGGCGCTCGGCTGGTAGGGCCGTCACACGCGTGAGTCGAGTTATTCAGTCTGTCCTGGGTCCCGGAAATAACCCTGCCGAGCCCCTGCCTTCTGAGGACCAATGGGACTAGTGCACGGAGAGAAAAAGCGGGATCAGCTAAGGAAATGGTCGGGCCCGTTAGGCAATACCGGAAGGCTTCCTGGAGTAGTTCAGTTACTTTTGTCCCAAACCCAGACTGATTCCGGCGAGAAGAAATGAGGAAGGGTGGTGCTGTAGGCTGAGGAAACCGTTGTGTGGGAGACGTGGTGGTGTGACGTCTTAAGGTCTATGGGTAAAGAAGGCCCGTTTGACTGAGGCAAAGGTTATGTAAAAACAGTAAAATTTAGTGTTGGTGGAACAATGGGTAAGAGTCAAAGGATGCTAGATGGACAGTTTGGATTTATTTTTGATGCACCTATAATCAAGGGTAATATGTAAATAATATATTTAAAAGAAAGGGACAATGCTGTGAAATTTAGAGGAGGAGGAGGAGGAAGAAGAGAAGGAGGAGGAGGAGGAGGTGATGAGGCGCTACTGACTGAGGACTAGGGAAGATTTTATGGAGCTAAATCCTGTCCTGGACCGGTAGAAGTTGGAGATGCAGATGTGTCAAGATGCTTTTTTGCAATAATAATTTGGGGATTGTTTTTTTTCTACTTTTTCTTTAACTTCCATTTCCAGCAGGTAGCCAAGATTTGTAAATCCCCTTTCAGGATTTTGGTAGGGCAAGAAGTCCCCCTCTCTCTTTTTAAGGTTAAAAAGATCTTTTCCCCCTCTTCTTTTCTCTTTAAAATTAAACTTTAATATAAACTCACTGGTTTGTACTGACAGTTTTAGGATATAGTACCATAGAAAATGGGCCACCTGTTGTAGTGACATTTGAGAAACATGCCATAGTTTGGTCTGTGTCACTTTAGGGACTCTGGCTAAGTTGCATGTGTTAACAAAACACTAATTGCTTTAGGAAAACAAATTACTACAATAATTTAGTACATTGGAAGAAATTTAAAACAATTTCATATATTAAGTATTTGAAAACTTAAAACTCCACAAAATGTTATTAAAGTGAGAATAAAGCAATAAAAAGACTTAGAAAGTAGTATTGGGATATATAAGTAAGTATAAGTATTTTCACAAAAATATTTACTAGAACTTCTAAAGGAATAATTATGGACATGGCTACTATGGACCCCCTTGTTACAGAACAGATGCACCTCAATAAGAAAACGTTTTGGAAAACATAATCAAGACAATACATTTTAAGTCAACCTCAAAGATGTTGAGGTTTTATGAGGTTTTTTATGTGAAACAAAGATGTTTCACATAAACGTGTTTTACCCTGATGGGTGTGACGTTCTGGAAGGTGAAGGGTTGCTGGTTCAATTCCCAGTCAGGGCACATGCCTGGGCTGTGGGTTTGGTTCCCGGTTAGGAAATGTACAGGAGGCAACTGATTGGTGTTTCTCTCACGTCGATGTTTCTCTCCCTCTTTCTCCCATTCCTTCCCCTGTCTCTATGAGTAAATAAATTAAGTCTTTGAAGAAAAAAAGTTTTAGTATTTTGGATACTAAATATCCAAAATAGTATTTAGTATTTAGTATTTAGTATTTAGTATTTTGGATACTAGGTTGAATAAAGCAATATAAGACCTAAGTCAAGTAATTCATATTTTCCTCAATAAACTATTTGCTATTATACATAGAAGAACTGCAAATTATATAATAAAAAGTGAACCTTGATGGACAGCTTGAAGTGCTAGACCTGCCCAAGCAGTTTGAAAATCAGTAAGTTCTGTATGTTCACTGTAATAGAAACAGAAATGGAGTGGTTAGCCATTTTGAAAAATGTTTTCAAGAGTTTTATCCTTTATAAATGATATTTTAATGCAAATGTCAATACTTATTTTATGGTTTGCAAAAAATGTTTATTAGAGCTCATTATTTCGATGCACTATAAAATGATTGAACATATATAAACTGTTGTAGTTTGTTTAGGTGCCCAATGCCACAGATGCCCAATCACTGGGTGATTTATAAACAAATTTATTTCTAACACTTCTGGAGACTGGAAGCCAGCAGGGTTCAGTTATGGTGAGAACCTTATGGGTGCAGACTGCTGACTTCTTGTGCCTTCACATTGTGCCTAGTTTATATAAGCATTTTGATTGTGGCACCTGCCTCAGAGTTTTGAACATGGTGGACTCCTGGCAGGATGGTTGTGTCATTTATTCCATTTACTAAACCAGGGAAATCAGGATGAGAGTAGGTGGTCTACTCTGACCCCCATGGTGTGTGTGTGTGCATGCATGAGAGAAAGGTAGAGAGAGGCAGAGGCATAATTGTGAGTGTGATTTTAAATATACAAAGTTTGATGTGCTAGCAATTGATCAGACGAGAGGTCACATAAGCAGAACTGGTGCTTAGAGATGAGTTAGGTTTAGAGGAGTGTGAAGTCATCTTCTATAAGGATGGATGTGATTTCCAAGGGAGAAACTAACTATAAGGAAAGACCCTGAGAGTGAGGGAGGCACCCATGTTTAAGGGCAGAAAGGAAGAGAAGCAGTCAGGACACTCAGTGGTTCGAAAAGTAGATTGTTGAGTGAAGTGGGTTATTCTTTTGGTGAGCTTTGAGGTATACTGGCTAGGATGAAAATTTATATGTTGCTGTAGAGATTCCAGAAGTTAGTATAAACCAGATGAAGTCCAAGTGACAATGTATTTTATTGCTCCACTCTCCTAGAGGAGATGCTGTGGTCCACAAAATGCAGTATGGCTCATCACCTTTCTACATTTTGTCATGCCTTTCCTTTTAATGCAGAACCTGTAAGTTGAACACATTACTTCTGTTGACATACCATTCATTGGCCATAACCTTGTCT
This sequence comes from Sturnira hondurensis, assembly GCF_014824575.4. Lineage (NCBI taxonomy): Eukaryota > Metazoa > Chordata > Mammalia > Chiroptera > Phyllostomidae > Sturnira > Sturnira hondurensis. The sequence goes on along the minus strand of NW_028074169.1, from coordinate 1,498,759 downwards.
ATGTCCACACATTTGAAAAGGAGGCTGAGAAATGTAGTTTGATCCTGGAAAGTAACGTGTTGGTTAAAAATCAAAATTACTGTTGGAAGAAGAGAAGGGATATTGGGAGACAGCTGATGAAGAGAAATGGGGCTGTGAGAAGGAAGAAGTGGAGGAAATATGGTAAACTTCTGAAATTGGGCACAGATGAAGAGTAAGGCTAGGAGTGGAGCTGTAATGAAGAAACCAGGCTTCATCGTGGTGGTTAATATTATTAACTTAAAAATAAAAGCTCTTTCAAAGTGAGAGGAAAGCAGCATTTATTTAGATCAGTAAGAGTAACTATTTGAGCACACTGATTCAGGCAGAAGCCCCAATAGTGTTATGATTAAAAGACAAAGGCATTGGATATTTATGAGAAAGGAAAGGGGAACAATTGCATCAACAGAAGGAAGGCATTTCTATTGGTGCAAATAAATTAACAGTGATATTAATTCTAAATGTTTTAAATTTTCAGTCCAGTAGTTATTAGTCTGGTAGTTGTAATATTTTCTTTTTTGTTGTCTTTGTAAACAGATTTTTTCTGAAAGACACCAGGTTGTTTAGGCCCAATCCAAAGGTTATTTTGACCCTGTGTTTAAAACATTCCAATGATTTGATGTATGAGATATATAAGGCAGTGGCAACTGTGGCTCAGTTTTAAAGTGGTTCTCTAAGCAGATATTGACATTCTGTGTTTTTGAGGCAGAAGTCCTTCAGAAGGAAGGGAAGGAAGTTAGGAAAAGGAAGTCATACAGGAGGAGGGGATCCTCCTTTGATCTCTGATCCCCAAAGTGATCCACTTTGGGAGAGATCAGAGAGTACCCAAGAGACACCCAAACCATGACTGCTTAGATTAGCCAGGGTTCTAGCAGAACCAGTGGGATGTCTGTCTGTCTGTCCATCCATCTATCATCTAACTATTGAGAGAGGGACACATATATACAAATATAATTTCAAGGAATTAGTTTATATGATTGTGGAGTCTGGCTGGGCAAATGTGAATTCTATTAGGTAGTCAAGCAGGCCGGAAATTCTTGAGCAGGAGCAAGGAGGCAACCCACAGGAACTATTTATACTCCCACAGGGAAATATCAGTTTTGCTCTTAGGGCCTTCAACCTATTAAATGAGGTTCACTTACATTATTGAGGATAATCTTTTTAAATTAAAGTAACTGCTTGTAGATGTTAACTACATCTACAAAATACCTTTACAGCAGCACCTAGATGAGTGTTTGATTGAATAACTTGAGTACTCTAGCTAAACCTGATTGACACATAAAACTCACCATTACACTGCTTCGTACAAATTCAAAAGCCTGGGCATAAGATGTTCACATGGGAATTACCACCAGATACAAATCCAGGAATTAGGTTTTGGATTGCAGAGGCACCAAAAAATTTTCATTTTAATAGATTTACAGGAAGTCCAGGAAGCTCAGAGAGTCCCAAAGAAGTTGAACCCATGGAAACACACACCAAGGCACATCATAATTACATTACCCAAGGTTAGAGATAAGGAGAGAATCTTAAAAGCAGAAAGAGAAAAGAAGACAGTTACCTACAAAGGAGTTCCCATTAGACTATCAGCTGATTTCACAAAAGAAACTTTGCAGGTAAGAAGGAGGTGGAAAGAAGTATTCAAAGTTATGAAAGGTAAGGACCAGCATCCAAGATTACTCTATCCAGCAAAGCTGTGATTTAGAATGGAAGGGCAGATAAAGTGCTTCCCACATAAGATCAAGTTAAAGGAGTTCATGATCATCAAGCCCTTATTATATACAATGTTTAAGGGACTTATCTAAGAAAAAGAAGATAATTAGAACTTCAGCACCATGAGCAGTAAAATGATAACAAACAGTTATCAACAACTGAACCTAAAAGAAAAAAACCCCACAAAAACAAACTAAGCAAACAACTAGATTGGGAACAAAATCACAGAAATGGGGATTACATGGAGGCTTATCAGCATGGAGGGGGAAGGAGGAGAATGGGAAAAAGGTACAGAGAATAAGAAGCATAAATGTTAGGTACAAAATAGATGGGGGGAGGTTAAGAATAGTATAGCAAATGGAGAAGCCAAATAACATATTTATGCCCCATGGACGTGAACTAAGGCATGGGGGGTGGGGAGGGTGCTGGTAGGTGAGGGTGTACAGGATGGAGGGGAATAAAGGGGAGAAAAATAGGACAACTGTAATAGCATATTTGATTAAAATATTTTTAAAAATTTCCATTCTTTTTCTCTTCTGTACGAGAATTTGTTATTTTTATTTATTTATTTATTTAAAAAAGATTTTTATTTATTTATCTTTAGAGGGGAAGGGAAGAAGAGAGGGAGAGAAATGTCAATGTATGGTTGCCTTTTGGGCGTCCCCTGCTGGGAACTGGCCTGCAACCCAGGCATGTGCCCTGACTGGGAATCGAACTGCGATTGTGTGGTCTGCAGGCCCGAGCTCAATCCACTGAGCTACACCAGCCAGGGCTATGTTCTTTTTATTTTTAAAAAATATTTTATTTTTAATGTAATTTTCTTACTTTTTCTGATCTTTTAGTCAAGTTAAATAAAAAAGCTCATAAAGATTATAAGAACAAAATCTTTATTCTTACTACCTAGTGGTAACATTGTTAACAGATCGCTTAGAGACAAGGCTTGGTGCTTAAATGTATTTAAGAACTCCTTGTATTAATTTTTTCACTTCTCTCAATCCATCAGGATTCTCTCAATTGTACATGACAAAAATAAAAAACAACCCCAAACAACAACAACAGCAACAACAAAACACAACAGTTTGAATACGTTTGAGAAAAAAGACTGGAATTATTTAGCTCATGTAGATCTAAACAAAGATTGATCTAAGGGCTTAGAATATGTCAGACCCAAATTCTCTCCATCTATTTTCTGCTGTCTTTTGAATATAGCGCCCCTCCTTAGAGTGACCCTCTAAAGTGCCAGTCTTCGTAGTTTAAAATCTAGCAGGAGAGATTCCCACAGTCCTTATAAAAATCCTTCCCACAGTCCTTACAAAAATCCTGGGATTGAGTTTAATCACACTGACTTGGACCAAGTGTTCCCTGAACCATCACTGACCATACAGTACAGAATAAACCGACTGGCCATTAATGTTATCCAAATCACATTGATTGAGAATGTCAGAGGGAAAGTGTTATCTATCATGGAAAATCAGGGTGCTATTTCCAGAAGAAGGAAGAGTGAATGCTGGGTGGGCAAAAAACGATACACCATCTTCCCTCCATCCCACTCCCTGCTGCCACCTGTCTGCTGCTTGCCACTGTGGAAAGAGCATTGGAGATAGAGTTCAACAGATTGACATTCTCCATTCTGTTTCCATTCTAGCTCAAATATTTAATGGCCATGTAATTTATGTGAAAATCTCAGTCTGAGAACTTCCAGTAAAGAATGAGGAGAATGTAAATATGCTTCACTTCCTTGCACAACTACAGAAAAAATTACAACTAGATCTTGCAACAGCACCCAGACCCATCAGAAAACTGAGCTGGATAGAAGTCTGACAACCAAGGGTTTAAAGAAGCCACATTTCATCTAAATGGGTAGGAGGGCCAGAGATGTGGAGATGGATGGAAAGGCATGGAGACATGGTGTGGCATGGATAGGCAGTGGAATAGCTGGTCCCACATTCATGTATGGTGGATAACAATTGGGAGGGATACCTTAAGGGTGAGGGATCCCAACTCCAGGCCAGACCACACAGCCCAGGGTTCCAGTGCCAGGAAGATAAATCCCCATAACTTCGGGCTATAAAAACGAGTCGGGGTTGGGGCAGCAGATGAAACTGCCAGATTTACAGGAGACTCTGCTTAAAGGGCCTGTAGGGACTTAGAACTTATGCAAACCTACCCACTCTAGGATTCAGCACCAGGGAAACAGCTGGAAGGGCACCAGTCACATACAGGAAGTACCATATTTTGCCATGTATAATGTGCTCCTGTGCACAATATGCACCCATGTTTTTGTGCACATTACACATGGGATCATTATACCCATTATTGTACCCATGGTATGGAATTATTATGCCTAGGGATAATGTGCATCTTTATTTTTCCCTAAGAAATTTGGGCACCCCCCCTGGTGCATTATATATGGCAAAATATGTTAATTAAGTGACTGGAAACAGGGCAAGTGTCAGGCAAACCTCTGGAAGCTAAGCAGTGGCATTGTCCTCTCTGTGCCCTCCCCCAACACAGAGCCACAAAATGGTGAAGCAGATCGCCTGGTCCTGGTGATTACCTGAGGCTCCACCCCAAATAATTTACAATTGCCTATTTTTACAATAGGCCACACTACTAAGACAGGGACTCAAATCATCTCTACCTAATACACAGAAACAAACAGGGAAGCTGCCAAATTGAGGAAACAAAGAAATATGGCCCAAATGAAAGGGCAGAACAAAACCCCAGAAGAAGAACTAAATGAAGTGGAGATAACCAACCTATCATATGCAGAGTTCAACACACTGGTTATTTGGATGCTCAAAGAACTCATTGAGTATAGCAACAACACAAAAAAGACCAAGGAAGAAATGAAGATTACATTAAGTGAAATAAAGAAAAATCTACAGGGAACCAATAGTGTAGTGGATGAAGCTGAGATTCAAATCAATGGTTTGGAATATAAGGAAGAAATAAACAAGAAGAAAAACATTTTGAAAAATGAGGATAGTATAAGGAACTTCTAGAATATCTCTAAATGTACCAACATCCAAATTATAGGGGTGCCAGAAGGAGAAGAGGAAAAGCAAGAAACTGAAAAAATAATGAAATAATTTGAAAACTTATTTGAAAAAATAATGAAATAAAACTTCCCTAATTTGGTGAAGAAATAGACATACAAGTCCAGGAAACACAGAGTCCCAAACAAGTTTGACTCAAAGAGGCCCATAGGAAGACACATAATAATCAAGATGTCAAAGTTTAAGATAAAGAATCTTAAAAGCAACAAGAGAAAAGCAGAGAATTACCTACAAAGGAGTTCCCATAAGAGTGTCAGCTGATTTCTCAAAAGAAACCTATAGGCAATAAGGGACTGGAAAGAAATATTCAAAGAGATGAAAAGAAAGGACCTACATCCAAGATTACTCTATCTAGTAAAGCTATTATTCAGAATGGAAGGGCAGATAAAGTGCTTCCCTGACAAGGTCAAGTTAAAGGAGTTCATCATTATCAAGCCTTTATTTTATGAAATGTTAAAGGGACCTACTTAAGAAAAAGAAGATCAAAACTATGAACATTAAAATGGCAACAAATTCACAACTATTAACAACTGAATAAAACAACAACAACAACAAATTAAGCAAACCACCAGAACAGGAACAGAATTGTAGATAGGGAGTAATCTATTAATTCTGGAGTAGATTTTGGAGGGTTACCAGCTGGGAGGGGGAAGGGAGAGAATGGGGGAAAAGGTGCAGGGATTAAGAAGCATAATTGGTAGCTACAAAATAGACAGGGGGATGTTAAAAATAATATAAGAGGTGGATAAGCCAAAAAAATTATATGCATAATCCATGGACATGAACTAAAGTGGGGAGATTGCTGGAGGAGGGTGTGCCTGTCGGGCGGGGCAAAGGGAAAAAATTCAGAAAATTGTAATAGCATAATCAATAAAATCTATTTAAAAAGTATCTGAGTCTTAATTTCTTAGTCTGTCAAGGAGAGGTGATAATATGGCATTGTGGTGAAGATTAAGTGAAATAATGGAGATGAAAGCACCTAGAAAAATTTCTGGTTTGGAAAGTGTAATGTTTGCTAATTTTGTTTTTGTTATTAAACCAAGCCTCTTTGAAACATCCAAAGGCAAATTTGCCTTTCTTTCAAGAAAAAGTTACCATAATAATAATTATCACTACACTAGCTACCACTTATTGAGTGTTTGCTGTGTGCCATATGTGTTATTAGGTAGGACTGTCTAGTATGGCTAGCTATTCAGATCATGCTGCTGCACAGCTCCACTCTAAGGGAATCACACAGAATCTAATGAGGATGTTGCCACCTAGGGGTAGCAGTGCAGCAGTCCTGTTTGACATGTACTAATTCAGTCCTCACATGGACACTATGATGAAAGTACTATTAATCCCATTTAACAAAGAACTTTGTAACTTAGGTTAAGGAATTTTCCCAAGGTTATTTAAGCATCAAATGACGAACAAATGAAAACCACACACATCAGGGACACTTAACTGTGGTGTGTTTCAAAATCACTGATTTTGCCCTGGCTGATGTAGCACAGTGGATTGAGCGTGGGCCTGTGAACCAAAGGGTCATGGTTTGATTCCCAGTCTAGGGCACATACCTGGGTTGCAGGCCAGTTCCCAGCAGGGGGAGTGCAAGAGGCAACCACACATTGATGTTTCTCTCCTCTCCTTCCCTTCCCCTCTAAAAATAAATAAATAAACTCTTTTAAAAAATATCCATTCCTTAAACAAAATAAAAATAACTAATCTCAAGATACGAATTACTATAGCCCTCCTGTGAGGGTGGGGGCATAGAATCCTGGAGCTGAGAATACCATCAGCTGTCTCATTTACTATCCTTAGCATCTAGGAAAGGGACAAAAACATAAGGAATCTGGGATATCTTCTACCTCTTCCAAATAATTTGAAGCAAATATGACATCAGATTTCCAATCTTTGGTACCATATGATTTATTTATTTACTTGATAGATAAGGTCTGAATGTGGTAGCAGAAGTTTCTTCTGGGTCCTGTCAAGGTCAGATGGGGTCTGTTTCCTGGATTTTTCATGTGAAAATAAACATAAGTCTGGAAGGAAATTCAAGAACTTCTACTCCAACTACCTTGGCCTCACATTGAGTTAGTTGTCTTCTGTCTTTTGCTGTAGGATATTTTGATTATGTTGCAATACCTCTCTAAAGGCCACAAGAGTCCTAACAAAGTTGTTTGCTTTAAAATAATTAATTTCAGATACTTTAAATAAAAGATTTTATAATTCACAAATAAACCAAATTTTCCATTTGATAGAGTTTCATGACGGATTTTGCCCAAATTTGCAGTAGCTATCTGTGGTCTTCAACACTGAGATTTGGAAAAGCATCCACTGTTACTATATCAGATTTAGGTCAGCAGGTTGTGCATGATACTCAACATTATTCTTATAAAATACTTACTGTGATTCCTCACTTGTTCAACTCACTTAGTGGCAATTGCAGCTATCAAGAGTACAGCTGAGGTTAGTAAGTCACAGGAGACCACAAGATTGCCATGATAACTTCCCTAGTGTTAACTATTGAAAGAATAATTTCAGAACACATTTGCTTTTATAGAGGTACAGTTGTGTGTATGAATTGCTTGTTTTGTGAGATTTCTCAATTCAAATATCATAAAATTCATCAATTTGACTGTACAATTCAGAGGCTTTTAGTATATTTACATGTCTGTCAAAATATTATGACTATCTAACTTTAGAACATTTTCGTCATCCCAAACAGAAACCCCATATCATTAGCTGTCAGTCTACCCTCACCCCTGGCCAAATTCCAGCTACTGGCAACCCTTAATTCTGTCTTTATAGCTTTGCATTTTCTGGATATTTCATATAAGTGGAATTATATAATATCTGGTCTTTTGTTACTGGCTTATTTCACTTAGCATAGTGTCTTCAAGGTTTGTCCATGGTGTAGCATGTGTCAGAATTTCCATTCTTTCTATGGCTGAATCTTATTCCATTGCATTAAATGTTTAGCTGTGTGTTTTACTCACCTTTTTGTGAGTTGGTGGACATTGGGTTGATTTTACTTTGTCATCACTATGAATAATCCTGCTATGAATATTCATGTATAGATTCTGTGTGAATATTTGTTTTTAGTTTTCTTGGATATATATACATAAATGTGGCATTGCTAAGTCACATGGTGTCTCTATGTTTAACATTTGAGGAACTGCCAAGTTGTATTCCAAATCATCTGCACCATTTAACATTCCTAGCAACAATGTACAGTAGTTTCAGTTTCTCCACATCTAATTTCTCCAATAACTAATACTTGTTATTGTCTGTTTTTTTTTAACTAAAATCATCTTAGTGGGTACAAACTAGTATTTCACCTGGTTTCGATGTGTATCTCTCTGATGGCTGCTGATTAAGCACCTTTAATGATATTGAGAATTTTCTTTTTAATGCTCATTGTCCATTTTATTTATTTTTAAATTGTGTTTACTTATATATATATATATTACTTTTATATATTTTTAAAAGATTTTATCTATTTATCTTTAGAGGGGAAGGGAAGGAGAAAGGGAGAGAAATATCAATGTATGGTTGCCTCTCATGAGTCCCCTGCTGGGAACTGGTCTGCAACCCAGGCATGTGCCCTGACTGGGAATCGAACCGCGATCGTGTGGTTTGCAGGCTCGCGCTCAGTCCACTGAGCTACACCAGCCAGGGCCTCATTGTCCATTTTATTTGAAGAATGTCTATTCAAATTATTTGCCCTTATTTATTTATTTATTTATTTATTTATTTATTTATTTATTTATTAGAAAGAGGTGAGGGGACAGAGAAAGAGAAGGAGAGAAACATCAGTGTGAGAGAGAAACATGGTTGGTTGCCTCTCACACTACCAGGACTGCTACCCAGGCATGGGTGCTGATGGAAAGCACCTTCGGGCTCACAAGCCAGCACTTAGTCCACTGAGACATGCAGCCAGGGCAAATTCTTTGCCCATTTTGAATTATCTCTTTATTGTTGAATTGGGAGAGTTTTTTTTTTTTTTAACATATTCTGGATACAAGTTCCTTAACAAACATAATTTATAAATATTTTCTCACCTGAGGGTTGTCTTTTCTACTTGTTAAAAATTTATTTATTTATTTATTTAAATTTAATTATTGTTCAAGTACAGTTTTCTGTCTTTTACTCCCATCCCAGCCCACCCTCCCCAGTGCTCCCCACCTCCCTCCCATTTCCACCCCCCTTAGTTGTTGTCCATGTGTCCTTTATACTAGTTCCTGTAAATCCTTCCACTTTTCCCCCTGGTATTCCCTCTCCTCCCTTCTCTGATCGCTGTGCCCCTGTTCCCTATTTCAGTGTCTTTGGTTATATTTTGCTTGCTTGTTCATTTTGTTGATTAGCTTCCTGTTAAAGGTGAGATCATATGGTATTTGTCTTTCAACACCTGGCTTATTTCACTCAGCATACTGCTTTCCAGTTCCATCCATGCTGTTGCTAAGGGTAGGAGCTCCTTCTTTCTGCTGCATAGAATTCCATTGTGTATATGTACCATAGTTTTTGGATCCATTCATTTACTAATGGGCACCTAGGTTGCTTCTAGCTCTTGGCTATTGTAAATTGTGCTACTATGAACATTGGGGTGCATAGGTTCTTTTGGATTGGTGTTTTAGGGTTCTTAGGATATAATCCCAGCAATGGAATTGCTGGATCAAAAGGCAGATCCATTTTCAGTTTTCTGAGAAAATTCCATACTGTTTTCCATAGTGGTTGTACCAGTCTGCAATCCCACCAACAATCAATTAGGGTCCCCTTTTCTCCATAACCTCTCCAACATTTTTTTGTTGCTTTGTTTATGATGGCCATTCTGACTGGTGTGAAATGGTATCTCATTGTGGTTTTAATTTGCATCTCTCTGATAGCTGGTGATACTGAGCATCTTTTCATGTGTCTCTGGATCTTCTGTATGTCCTCCTTAGAGAAATGTCTGTTCAAGTCCTTTGCCCACTTTTTAATTGTGTTGCTTGTCTTCTTAGAGTGTAATAGTGTAAGTTCTTTGTGTATTTTGGAGATTAAACCCTTATCTGAGGCGTCATTGGCAAATATGTTTTCCTATATGGTTGGTTCTCTTTTTATTTTAATACTGTTTTCTTCAGCCATGGAGAAGTGTTTTATTTAGATGAGATCCCATTAGTATATTCTTTCTTAGATGACATGAAAGTGTACATGGAAAATCCTATAGATTCCACTCCAAAACTGCTCGACCTAATAAATGAATTTGGGAAAACAGTGGGGTACAAAATCAATATCTAGAACTCAAAGGCATTTTTGTATACCAACAATGAAACAGCAGAAATAGAAATCAAGAAAAAATCCCACTTGATATAGCACAAAGAAAAAGAAAATACCTAGGAATAAACTTAACCAAGGAGGTAAAAGACCTGTATGCAGAAAACTACACAACACTGAAGAAAGAAATCAAGAAAGACACAAACAAATGGAAACATATACTGTGTTCATGGATTGGAAGAATTAACATCGTCAAAATGACTTAATATTGTTAAGATGGCAAAAGGCCCTTGGTGTCAGGGCTGGGCCACTTCACTGCAAGAATTGCTGCCAGGTCCAGCCACCAGGGGGAGGAGCTTCTTCACTGAAGCTCTTAGGCTTTCTTGCTCTATATGCTGTCATTCTTTATTCTTCCTGATTTTAAATGAGTGAAAGAGTAATCCTGGCATCATGACCTCCCTCCCCAGGAGAGGAGTGTTCTTGGCTCTGGAGTCCTTACTTCAGTAAATTTCACATCCTACTGGCTGCTGATTCCTGTCTAAACTACAGCTACTGCTGGTGTACTCAGCTGGGCCCAGCTCTGGGGAGTCAGGTTGCCTGAAACCCTAGATGTGGAAAGTCTGGTTGGGTGGCTCTGAACAGAGAGAGCTAAGGCATTGGGTGGAGAGCTGCAGATCTACTGGGAGCAGCCATGGGTGGTCTGGAAATGTGGTAATTGTTCATCACATAGAGAAAAACCTTCAAAAGATAGTACAAAGTGATCTGAATTATGTATTTTTCTTTAAGACAATATATGTGCTTAGTTCACTCGCTACACAGAGTATACAGAAAAAAAATGATCTCCTAGTTCCAATAGTCAAGGAGGGTTGCACTGTATCAACTTTTTAGGAATCTTGCCACCTTCCCTTCACTCCAAAACACCCACACATACACATACTTACATATATGCAGACGCTCATATACACATATACACACATATACACGTATATTGTTAGAAAAATAATTAAAACCTCCTGCCAACCCAGAAAACCTCTCCATAAAGGTAGAAGAGAAAGAAAAGTTTTGTGATTAGATAATCACTGAACCAGACTACAGTGAGTATCACAAGCAATAAGCTAAGAAGATTGTAAAGAAAAACAAAAAAGCTTATTCTTTTATATGGCCTGGCAGACACAATCTACTTCACACATGCTAGTTGTTCCAAGGAAAAAATGAAACTTGTATTGACAAACAGGAAGTGGCATCTTGGGACTTGGGCTTTAAACCCCTGAGAAGACAGAAGACGGGCATTACTCTTTTGGATGTTGACATTTTAGAGAAGGGTTCTCAGCCTCTGAGGAAGCCAGTCTTGGGATCCAAAACTGTCAAGAAGCTCAGTTAGCTTTGAAAAATGATTTACATACAGCTCATTGAAACAGAGGTAGCATTTCAAGTTTCAACTTTTCTAAAGGAAATACTAAAGTGGAAAAAAGGTATTATTATATTTTTTGCACCAAAGGATTTTCCATATTTATTTATGAATTTACTAATTTATTATTTAATTACTGTTTAAGTACAGTTTTCTGTCTTTTACTCCCATCCCAGCCCACCTCCCCACCCGTGCTCCCCACCTCCCTCCCATTTCCACCCCCCTTAGTTGTTGTCCATGTGTCCTTTATACTACTTCCTGTAAATCCTTCTCGTTTTCCCCCTGAAGTTCCCTCCCTCTCCTCTCTGGTCCCTGTCAGTCTGTTCTCTATTTCAGTGTGCTTGTTTTTATTTTGCTTGTTTGTTTTGTTGTTTAGCTTCCTGTTAAAGGTGAGATCATATGGTATTTGTCTTTCAACACCTGGCTTGTTTCACTCAGCATACTGCTTTCCATTTCCATCCATGCTGTTGTAAAGGGCAGGAGCTCCTTCTTTCTTTCTGCTGCATAGAATTCCATTGTGTATATGTACCATAGTTTTTGGATCCATTCATTTACTAATGGGCACCTAGGTTGCTTCTAGCTCTTGGCTATTGTAAATTGTGCTACTATGAACATTGGGGTGCATAGGTTCTTTTGGATTGGTGTTTTAGGGTTCTTAGGATATAATCCCAGCAGTGGAATTGTTGGGTCAAAAGGCAGGTCCATTTTTAGTTTTCTTAGAAAATTCCACACTGTTTTCCATAATGGTTGTACCAGACTGCAATCTCACCAAGAGTGAACTAGGGTCCCCTTTTCTCCACAACCTCTCTAACATTTGTTGTTTGTTGGTTTGTTTATGATAGCCATTCTGACCAGTGTAAGGTGGTATCTCATTGTGGTTTTAATTTGCATCTCTCTGATAGCTAGTGATATTGAGCATCTTTTCATGTGTCTCTGGATTTTCTGTATGTCCTCCTTGGAGAAATGTCTGTTCAAGTCCTTTTCCCATTTTTTAATTGGGTTAGTTGTCTTCTTAGGGTGAAGTTGTGTAAGTTATTTGTATATTTTGGAAATTAAACCTTTGTCTGATTTGTATAGGATGGGAGTAACAGACAAAAAACTGTACCTGAACAACAAATAAAAAAATAAAATGAACAAGAACCTGTCTTATACAGATACTTTGATGCTTATGCAAAATAAACCTGAACTTAAAAAAATAGATTTGTATAACACACATTATAATGCACACACATATATATGAACACACACATACACATAGTTATATACATTCAAATACATAGAAACATACCTATATACACATATACACATTCCTATATACATACACACACCTATATACATACATCTATACATTTACTCATATATTCTCTTACACACATATACTTGTGGACATACTCACGTGTGTATGATGAGTATATACGTATGTACATAGTGTGTGTGTTGAGGGGGGTTGATGATCTTGTCTACATTCCACAAATGGAAACTTTTATGTACTTAATTTTGTATCTTGCCTTTTTCACTTGACATACTACGTAGGTTGTCTCCCCTCAGTAGAGGGGAAGATAATGGTAATGCAGACCCCTAACATTTTTATGGACCACTACTCACCTAAGCAATTTATCCATATTAATGTATTTAATCCTCACATTCTTATCCCTAAGAGGTATGTACAGTCCTAAGAGACATGTACAGTAGTCCCTTGCGGGTTTTTAAAACCTGAGATACACTGAGATACAGTGAAGCCGCAATAAGTGAACTGAGATAGCGAGGGACAACTGTATACTTCATTGGTGAGTACCCATATAGAATTTTTTAAAATATTTATTTATTTATCTTTAGAGGGGAAGGGAAGGAGAGAGGAAGAGAAACATCAATGTATGGTTGCTTCTCGTGCATCCCTTGCTGGGAACTGGCCCCTGCCAGGAACTGGCCAGATACCCAGGCATGTGCCCTGACTGGGAATGGAACCGCGATCCTGTGGTTCACAGGCCCGCGCTCAATCCACTGAGCTACACCAGCCAGGGATCCCATATAGAATTTTATGTATTGTTAAAATTACATAGGTTTAAGAGTGTAGAAAGTGTTTAAGAGCATATGAAGTCTTTATAAGAGTGTGGGAAAGGTTAATAAGAGAGTGGGAAAGGTTTATAGGAGTGTGGGAAGGGTTTATAAAGCCTGAAAATATATATAAATAATAACATAAATATAATGCTGCTACTTTGTGGATTTTCACCTATCACGGGGTTCTCTGGAACATAACTTCTGCGATAGGTGAGGGATTGCTGTATCCCAGTTTTACAGATGGAGCAACAGGGACCCAAGAAGCCCAAAACCACACAACTGGTGCTAATTTATTGTCTTTAGGGAGCAAGCCAAGGTTTTCCACTCTGTGTGTTTACCATGACATTTAATCAGCCTCATCCAGGGGAATGAGTAAGGAAGGCCAAAGGAAAGAACACTGGATCGTTGTGTCTGGTTTGGCCACTAGCTCTTGGAGTGAGCTCCTCTCTGGCCTGGGTTGACCCTTCTGGTGGTTGAGGGAGTTGGGCTTGTGGTATGCCAAAGCTGTCTTTAAGGTTTGCTGGTTCAGATATCCCCAGATCTGCCTTCCAATTAGCTCCTGGGAACCTGGGTCCCACCCTGAATCTCCTTCAGTGGTTCAGGTGTGGAAGTCCTTTCCAGAAATAGTGAAGAACCCATGGTGTTATGAACATGGAGGGCATCTGTTTGTTTTTGTTATCCTCACTCATGTCTTTGCCCTCCCCTCCTTTCATCCTCTCTTTTAGGTTATTAATTCTGGCTCAGAATTCATATTATTGTAAAATGATGCAAACCCCAGTTATAGCTGAGCCATGTAGTAACCTATTGTTATTTTTCTCTCTTACTAAGTTTATTTTCTCTGCAGTTAATAATTTCTTCCACCTCCTTCTCCTCTTTTTCTTCTTCTCGTTTTTATATTTTCATTTTGCTTAGCTTCCTATGTTCTGAAATGACTAAAGAGGGTAGTTCCTGGAGCAGTGCCTGCACTAATAAATACTGAAAAATTGTATGTTGCAAGAATAAAAAAATCTTGGTGTTGTGAATGGAGAGCTAGCGAAATCAGAGTAATAAAATATGCTAGTTGGTGTTCTGATCTCTTCATAGCTCTAAACACATTTGATCTTCACAAAAATCCTATGAGAAAGATATTATTATTATCTTTTTTTTTGCAGATGGGGAAATTGAAACACAGAGAGGTTTTGAGTCTCATAGTGAGTTACTGGCAGAGTGGAGGTGGTACTGGATGTGGCCCCAGAGGGTTGTGGGCAGAAAGAGCCCCTGCTGCTACTGGAATCAGCCCTCAAGTTCACTCTGGCATGTTGGGGAATGCTATCCCCCAAGGGGAGTTCCATGTTCAATTCTCTCATTCAATTTTCTAATATCCTTGCAAGTGAAGTAGGAATTATTAGTCACTGTCCAGCTAAGGACTCCAAGGCTGGGAGAGAGGAGAAGAAGTGCCCAAGGCTACACAGCTAGGGTCTGGGGGTCTGGGATGGGAACTGGTGACCCAAAGACCCTGCTCACTCAGACCTGCCTGATTTGCCTCTGCCTCAGAGCAGGGCTCCCTGCTAGGTTGCAATCCCAGCCTCAGACAGGGAGAATGGCTACTAGGCCCCTCTGTGTGTGCCAGTTTACTGAACTGGGGGCCAGAGTGAGATTGGGCAGGAGGTGGTACTAGGGTGGGCCTGTTTTTGAGACAGAAAACTTTTTTTAATGGAGCACTGGTAATTAGAGGGTGTATATGCTGTGTCTTAATTTCTTTATTCTGATTTAAAAGCTGTGCACATAATGAATGGAAACGACTGAGGCATAGGACTAGTAAGTGCAAAATGCCCTATAATACAACTCCTGCAGCATGGTAACTCTAGCAGCCAGGGACGTTCTGCACATGTGCAGTTATCTCTTTACTTCTGGGTCAGGGTACCTCCCTATTTGTTCTGTTCTGCACCTTGATTTACCCACTTAATGATTTCTCTTAGTTGGTTTTGCACATGGACTTCATTATTTTTTTTCCTTTTTTTTTGGAACAGCTCTATACAAGGTCATTAAGTGTTGCAACATAATTTATTTAGCTAATCTGTTTTTGATGCTCATTTAGGTTGGAAAAATTCTTTTAAATGCAGCACAGCTGAAACTGATTAGATATTAGCAAAATAAAAATAAAAAATAACAAGGAAGCATCGTTTTACAATCATCCTACTGACAAATATTAGAGTGGCGGGTAATGCCAAAAGTTAGAGGGTTGGGTAGTCAGTGACACCTTAGTGCCTCCTGGAGATGGTGTGGGCACGGCCATACAGCAGGGAGCTGGCAAACACAGGCTGCTTGAGTATGAGCAAGACATCCTTCCCCTAGGTGCACCAGAGAATTAGTGCTTGCACTAGTCTTAGAGGAGATGTGTGCACATGGTACTATTGTATTGTTTAGTGGGTAGGGGCAATGAAAATAGCTGTCTTAGAGGAAAAGTATATTGAGCACTTGAAATGTGCCATAATGTGATAAGTACAACATATATGATGATTTGGGGGACTTACTATGAAAAAGAAAACATAAAATATCCCATTGATAACTTTGTACTGGTTATATGTTGAAATGAAAATATTTTGGATAAAACAGATTATTAAAATTATTCCCACCCATTACCCATTTACTTTCATTTTTTAAATTTGGCTACTTGGTAATTTTACATTATAGGTATGGCTTGTATTACTATTATTATTATTTTAAATAAACTTATTGGGATAACATCAATTAACATCATTATATAATTTCCAGGGGTACAAGATTATAATTCAACATCTGTTCTAACTATGGAAGTCTAGTTTTCTTCTATTATCATATACTTGACCCCCTTTTCCCACACATTGCCCTCTCTTCACCCCCTTTCTCCTCTGGTAACTGCTGTCTATAAGTTTGTTTTTGTTTGCTCTGTTAGGTACTTTTTAAAAATTTAAATTATTTTATTGTTGTTCAATTATAGTTGAGGCAGGTTTGGAAGGGGTGGGAGGGAGGAGTGGGGAAAATACAGACAATTGTAATTATTATTTTTTAATTGTTATTCTATTACAGGTGTCCCAGTATTTTCCCTTTAGCCCTTCTCCACCCAGCCCAGGCCACCACCTCTGCTCCCACAGGCAATTCCAACATTGTCATCCATGTCCATGGGTCACTCATACATGTTCTTTGACTAGTCACTTCCCCTTCTTTCAAATATCATCCCCCTCCCACTTCCCCTCTGGTCACTGTCAGTCTGTTCCCTGTTTCCATGTCTGTGGTTCTATTTTGTTCGTTGTTTATTTTGTTCATTAGTTTCCTCTCTTATAGGTGAGATTATATAGTACTTGTCTTTCACCAACTGTCTCTTTTCACTTAGCATAATATTCTCTGATTCCATCCATGATTTCGCAAAAGATAAGAGTTTCTTCTTTCTGCTGCATAGTGTTCCATTGTGTAAATGTACCATAGTTTTTTGAGCCACTCATCTACTGATGGGCAGGTGGGCTGTTTCCAGCACTTGGCTATTCTAAATAGTGCTGCTATGAACATAGGGCTGTATAAGTTCTTCTGATTTGGTATTTTGAGATTATGAGGGTATATTCTTTTTTTTAAATATAGTTTATTGATTATACCATTACAGTTGTTCTATTCCCCCCTTCATTCCCTTCCACCCGCACACTCCCTCCCCCACCTTTCTCCCCCGTTAGTTTATAACCACGTGTCTCAACTTCTTTAGATTCTATATTTCCCCCACTATTCTTGCCCCCCTATCTATTTTCTACCTACCATCTATGCTATTTTCTGTACCTTCTCCCCCCTTCTCCTCCTCCCACCCCCCTGTTTCTAACCCTCCATGTGTTCTTCATTTCTATGGTTCCACTCCTGATCTAGCAGTCCTCTTGGTTTGCTTTTGTTTTAGGTGTGGCTGTTAATAACTGTGAGTTTGCTGTCCTTTCACTGTTCATATTTTTCATCATCTCTTTCTTATGTAAGTCTCTTTAGCATTTCATATAATAAAGGCTTGTTGATGATGAACTACTTGAACTTGACCTTGTCTGAGAAACACTTTATCTGTCCTTCCATTCTAAATGAAAGCTTTGCTGGATAAAGCAATCTTGGCTGTAGGTCTTTGGATTTCATGACTTGGAATACTTCTTTCCAGCCCCTTCTTGCCTGTAAGGTCTCTTTTGAGAAATCCTCTGACAGTCTGATGGGTACTCCTTTGTAGGTGACTGTCCCCTTATCCCTTGCTGCTTCTAGGATTCTCTCCTTCATTTTAGTCTTGGCTAATGTAATTATGATGTGCTTTGGTGTGTTCCTTCTTGGGTCCAACTTCTTTGGGACTCTCTGAGCTTCCTGGATTTCCTGGAAGTCTATTTCCTTTGCCAGACTGGGGAAGTTCTCCTTTATTATTTGTTCAAATAAGTTTTCCACTGGTGGCTGTTTCTTTCCCCCTTCTGGTACCCCTATAATCCAGATGTTGGAACGTTTAAAGATGTTCTGGAGGTTCCTAAGCCTCTCCTCATTTTTTTGAATTCTCATTTCTTCATTCCTTTTTGGTGGGATGTTTCGTTCTTCCTTCTGGTCCATTCCATTGATCTGAGTCCCAGTTTCCTTTCCATCGCTATTGGTTTCCTGGACATCTCCCTTCATTTCAATTAGTTTAGCCTTCATATGTTCCTCTAATTTGTGACTGTACTCTACCAATTCTGTGAGCATCCTGATAAATAGTGTTTTAAATTGGGCTTCTGAGAGGCTGGCAATCTGTTGGTTGCTTAGAGTTATTGGCTCTGGGACTTTGAGTTCTTCTTGTGCCATCTTTTGGGCTGTTCGTGCCTGTTAAGTAGCAGGAACGGAGCCCTAGGTTTTCACCAGAGCAGGGCAACTAAGTCGCTGGGTTGTGACGTTGTATGTGGGGGCGGGGTCAAAGAGGGACAATGGCTTCCCTCCGGCGCCCGCCTCCGTGACCCCCACCAGCACCGCAGCCACCACCGTCACCAGGGCCACACGCCCCGCTCCACTGCAGGTGAGTGTGCCACCGCTGTCAGCCCTCCACCATTGGGTTCGCCCCCTGGGGCCTGCATGGTCCGTCTCACTGCACGCGAATGTGCGACCTTGGTCAGTCTGCCCCGCACCCCGACTAGGTCCGGGCTGCCTGTGCTCCTAGGTCTGTCCTTCCCGACCCTGCTCTGCTGCTGGCTCTGCCTCTCTTACTGTCCCCGTTGAATGGTTCGTAGCTGTCGGACTTCCGTATAATTTGGTTTTCTGGTCTCTGGGTGTGTCTTAGTTCTCCAAAACTTTTGTTGTATCCAAACTTGGTTGTGGGAGAAGGCACAGTGTTTCCACCTATGCCTCCATCTTGGCGGAAGTCTCTATGAGGGTATATTCTCAGCAGTGGAATTGCTGAGTGAAAAAGCAGTTCTATTTTTACTTTCTGAGTTGTCTCCATAGTGTTTTCCATAGTGGCTGCACAAGCCTGCATTCCCACCAATAGTATGCAAGGTTTACCTTTTATCTGTATCCTCACCAGCACTTGTTTGTTGATTTATTAATGAGGGCCACTGTGAACAGTGTAAAGTGATAGCTCATTTTGGTTTTAATTTGCATATCTATGATGGCCAGTGATGTTGAGCATTTTTTCATATATCTGTGGGCTATTTGTATGTCTTCCTTGGAGAAGTGTCTGTTCAGGTCCTTTGCCCATTTTTTAATTAGATTTTTTGTCTTCCTGGTGTTGAATCATATGAGTACTTTATATATTTCAGAGATCAAACCCTTGTCTGAGTACCATTGGCAAATATTTTTTCCCATATGGTTGATTTCCTTTTCATTTTGCTGATGTTTTCTTTGGCAGTGCAGAAGCTTTTTAATTGGTTGTAGTCCCATTTCTTTAGTTTTCCCTTTATTTCCTATGCCCTAGGAGATACACTGGCAAAACTATTGCTATGTGGGATATATGAAAGTTTCCTGCCCATGTTCTCTTCTAGAACTGTTTTGGTGTCACAATTTATATTTAATTGTTTTATCCATTTTGAGTTTATTCTGGTGTATGGTGTAAGTTGGAGGTCTACTTTCATTTTTTTTGCACGTAGCTGTCCAGTTCTCCAAACACCAATTATTGAAGAGGTTATTTTTACTCCACTGTATACTCATGCCCCCTTTGTCAAATATTAATTGACCATAGAGACATGGTTTTATTCCTGGGCTTTCTATTCTGTTCCATTGAACTATGTGTCTAATTTTATGCCAGTACCAGACAGTTTTGATTACAATGGCCTTGTAGTATAGTTTGATACCAGGTATTATGATCCCTCCTACTTTGTTCTTTTTTTCTCAAGATTGCCGAGGCTATTTGGGGTCTTTTTTTGTTTCTTATATGTAAATTTTTGAAATATTTGTTCTAGATCTGTAGATATTCCATTGGCATTTTACTAGGAATTGTGTTGACTATATAGATTGCTTTTTGTAGTATGGATATTTTAATTATCCCATAGTTTTCTCCATCCATAAGCATGGTATAAGCTTCCATTTATTTGTATCATCCTTAATTTCCTTCTTCAGTGTTCTATAGTTTTCCGAGTCCAGGTCTTTTACCACTTTGGTTAAATTTAGTTCTATGTTCCTTATTTTCTTATTGCTACAGTAAATGGGGTTTTCCCCCTAATTTCTTTTTCTGATATTTCATTATTGGTGGACTAAAATGCCATTGATTTCTGCATATTGACATAGTGACCTGCTTTTCCCCCCCAATTCAGTTGTTAGGTTGGGTACTTATTTGGTAGAGACTATAGGGTTTTCTATGTCTATTATCATGTCATATGCGAATAATGCCAATTTTACTTCCTCTTTTCCCCTTGGGATCCCTTTTATTCTTTTTCTTGTCTGATTGCTGTGGCTAGACTTTCTAGTACTGTGTTGAATAAGAGTGGTGAAAACAGACACCCTTGTCTTGTGCCTGCTCTTAAGGGGAAAGCTATTAATTTTAGCCCACTGGGTGTAATGTTGGCTGTAAGTTTCTGGTATATGGTGTTTATTATGTTAAGGTGTGTTCCCTCTATTCACACTTGCTGAGTGTTTTTATCAAATATATGTTAGACTTTACCAAATGCTTTTTCAGCATCTATTGATATAATCATGTGATTTTTGTCCTTCATTTTTAATGCGGTGTATTAAGTTTATTGATTTGTCAATATTGTACATCCTTACATCCCTGTGATGAATCCCAGTTGATCATGGTGTATGATCTTTTTAATGTATTTCTGGATCTGGATTGTCAATATTTTGTTGAGGTTTTTACAGCTATATTCATTAGAGATACAGGCCTGTAGTGTTCTTTCTTTGTTGTATCTTTACCTAGTTTTGGGATTAGGATGATACTGGCCTCATAAAAAGTTTTTGGGAATCTTTCCTTTTTGAATTTTTTTGGAATAGTTTGAGAATGATAGGAGTTAGTTATTCTTTAAAATGTTTTATGAAATCCAGCTGTGAAACTGTCCAGTCCAAGGCTTTTGTGTGCTGGGAGTTTTTTTTATTACTGATTCAATTTCACTAGTTGTTATTGGTCTATTCAGGCTTTCTACTTCTTCTTTTTCATTCAAACATATTTATTGAGTATTATGATATGGTAAATACTTAATTTATGTTTTATTGAGGGCTTCCATTGTTTTTTATCATTGTTCAAGTACAGTTGTCTCTATTTTCACCCCACCATGGCCTCCACCCCAACCATCCCTACCTCCCACCCTCAAACCTATCCTCTTTGTCTTTGTCCATGTGCCCCTTTTACATGTTCCTTGATGGATGTTCTCCCATTCCCTCCCATTATCTCTCTCCCTCCTTTTCTCTAGTCACTGTCAGTCTGTTCTTTATTCCAATGTCTATGGTTCTATTTTGCTTGCTTGTTTGTTTTGTTGATTAGGTTCCACTTATAGGTGAGATCATATAGTATTTGTCTTTCACTGCCTGGCTTATTTCACTTAGCATAATTCTCTCCAGTTCCATAATGCTCTCTTCATTGTCCTGAAGGGTAGGAGGTCCTTCATTCTTTCTGCTGCATAGTATTCCATTGTGTAAATGTACCATAGTTTTTTGATCCACTCATTTACTAATGGGCACTTAGACTGCAACACTTGGCTATTGTGAATTGTGCTGCTATGAACATTGGGATGCATAGGTTCTTTTGAATTGGTATTTTGGGATGCAATAACCCAGCAGTGGTATTGCTGGGTGAAAAAGCAGTTCGATTTTTAGGTTTTTGAGGAAATTCCATAATGTTTTCCACAGTGTCTGCACAGTCTACATTCCCATCAACAGTATATTAGGGTCCCCTTTTCTCCACAACCTCTCCTGCACTTGTTGTTTGTTTAATTGTTTACGATGGCCATTCTTATTGATGTGAAGTGGTATCTCATTGTGCTTTTAATTTGCATCTCTCTGATGGCTAGTGATGCTGAGCATCCTTTCATATGCTTCTTCTTGATTCAGTGTTGGAATATTGTATGTTTCTAGAAATGTGTCCATTTCACCCAGGTTTTCAAATTTCTTGGCATGTAGTTCTTCATAGCAATTTCTTACAATTTTTGTATTTCTGTGGTATCAGTTTTAATCTATCCTCTTTCTGATTTTATTTAACTTGGTTCTCTCTCTTTTTTTCTTGATGAGTCTGGTTAAAGCATTTGCTTTTTTTTAAGATTTTATTTATTTAGCGGGGGGCGGGCAGGGTTGGGAATATAAGACAGAAAGCTGTACTTGAAGAAGAATTAAATTAAAAAATTATTTAAAAAAAAAGATTTTATTTATTTATCATTAGAGGGGAAGGGAAGGAGAGAGGGGGAGAAATACCAATGTATGGTTGCCTCTAGTGCATCCTCTGCTGGGAACTTGCCTGCAACCCAGGCATATGACTTGGCTGGGAATCGAATCACGATCGTGTGGTTCGCAGGCTTGTGTTCAATCTACTAAGCTACACCAGCCAGGGCTAAAGCCTTTTCAATTTTGTTTGTCTTTTCAAAGATCCAACTCCTGGATTTATTGATCCTTTGAATTGTTCTCTGTCATTTAATTCTGCTCTGATCTTGGTTATTTCCTTTCTTCCACTTGCTCTGGGCTTTGTTTGTTGTTTTCCTCCAGTTCCTGTAGATGTGGGGTTAGGTTGTTTATTTGAAATGTTTTTATCTTCTTTTGGGTAGGCCAGTATTGCTATAAACTTTCCTCTCAGAACTGCCTTCACTGTGTCCCATATTTTTTGGACTGTTGTCTGTTCATTTGCATTTGTGTTCAGAAGTTTTTTATTTCTTCCTTGATCTCATTATTAACTCATTCATTGCTTAATAACATGCTATTCATTCTCAATTAATTTGAAAGTTTTTGAGTTTTTTTCTTGATGTTGTTTTTAGTCAGGCCCCTGTGGACAAAGAAAATGTTTGATATAATTTCAATTTTCTTGAATTTGTTTTTTTTTCTGACATGAAATGTGGTTTTATTTATTTATTTAAATTTATTTAATTCTTCTTCAAGTACAGTTTTCTGTCTTCTTTCCCAGCCCTGCCCCCCCGTGCTCCCCACCTCCCTCCCATTTCTGCTCCCCACCTTAGTTATTGTCCATGTGTCCTTTATACTTGTTCATGTGAGTCCTTCCCCTTTTCCCCTGTGATTCTCCCCCCTCTCCCCTCTGGACCCTGTCAGCACATTCTGTATTTCAGTGTCTTTGGTCACATTTTGCTTGCTTGTTTGTTTTGTTGTTTAGATTCCTGTTAATGGTGATATCATATAGTATTTGTCTTTCACTGCCTGGCTTATTTCACTCAGCATAATGCTTTCCAGTTCCATCCATGATGTTGCAAAGGGTAGGAGCTCCTTCTTCCTTTCTGCAGCATAGAATTCCATTGTGTAAATGTACCATAGTTTTTTGACCCAGTCATTTACCAATGGGCACCTAGGTTGCTTCCAACTCTTGGCTATTGTAAATTTTGCTGCTATGAACATCGGGGTGCAGAGGTTCTTTTGGATTGGTGTTTCAGGGTTCTTAGAATATACTCCTAAGAGTGGAATTGCTGGGTCAAAAGGTATGATCATTTTGTTTTCTTAGAAAATTCCATACTGTTTTCCATAGTGGTTGTACCAGTCTGTGATGCCAACAGTGAACCAGGGTCCCCTTTTCCCCATAACCACTCCAACATTTGTTGTTCGTTGCTTTGTTTATGATGGCCATTCTGACCAGTGTGAGGTGGCATCTCATTGTGGTTTTAATTTGCATCTCTCTGATAGCTAGCAATGTTGAACATCTTTTCATGTGTCTCTGGATCCTCTGTATGTTCTCCTTGGAGAAGTGTCTGTTCAAGTCCTTTGCCCATTTTTTAATTGGGTTGCTTGCCTTCTTAGAGTGGAGGTCTGTGAGTTCTTTGTATATTTTGGAGATTAAACCTTTTCCTGAGATATCGTTGGCAAATATGTTTTCCCAAACAGTTGCTTCTCTTTTTATCTTAATACTGTTTTCCTTGGCCATGCAGAAGCTTTTAATTTTGATGAGATCCCATTTGTTTATTTTTTCTTTTATGTCCCTTGCTCTAGGGGACATATCAGTAACAATATTGCTGCATGAAATATCTGATATTTTGCTGCCAATGTTCTCCTCTAGGACTTTAATGGTATCACAGCTTATATTTAAGTCTTTTAACCACTTTGAATTTATTTTGGAGTATGGTGTAAGTTGGTGCTTGAGTTTCATTTTTTTGCATGTAGCTGTCCAGTTCTCCCAAGACCATTTGTTGAAAAGCTATCTTTAACCATAGAAATGAAGAACACTTGGAGGGTTAGCAACAGAAGAGTGGCAGGAGGAGAAGGGGGGAGAAGATGCAGAAAATAAGGAGCATGAGTGGTAGGTAGAAAATAAATAGGTGGGAGGGCAAGAATAGGGGAAATATAGAATCGAAAGAACCTGAGACGTGGCCATACACTGAAGGGGGGAATGGTGGGGGAGGGGGTGCGCAGGGTGGAGGGGAATGAAAGGGGGGGGATAAAACAACTGTAATTTTATAATCAATAAAATATATAAAAAAGAAAAAAGAAAAGGCTATCTTTACTCCTTTTTATGTTACTGCCCTCTTTGTCAAATATTAATTGACTGTACAGATTTTGGTTTATTTCTGGGCTCTCTGTTCTATTCCATGGGTCTATGTGCCTATTTTTATGCCAGTACAAGGCTGTTTTTATTACAGTGGCCCTGTAATACAGTTCGATATCAGGTATTGTGATCCCTCCTACTTTGTTCTTCTTTCTTAAAATTGCGGCTGCTATTCGGGGTCTTTTATGGTTCCATATAAATTTTTCTTTTTTTTTAAAGATTTTATTTATTTATCCTAGAGGGGAAGGGAAGGAGAGAGAGAGAGAGGGAGAAATATCAATGTATGGTTGCCTCTTATCCGACCCCTGCCGGGAACTGGGAACTGGGAACTGGCTTGCAACCCAGGCATGTGCCCTGACTGGGAATCAAAATGCAATTGTGTGGTTCGCCGGCCTGTGCTCAATCCCATATAAATTTTTGAAGTGTTTCTTCTATGTCTGTGAAATATGCCATTGGTACTTTAGTAGGTATTGCATAAAATCTGTAAATTGCTTTGGGTAGTATGGACATTCTGATGATGTTAATTCTTCCAATCCATGAACACAGTATATGTTTCCATTTGTTTGTGTCTTCCTTCATTTCTTTCTACAGTGTTGTGTAGTTTTCTGTATACAGGTCTTTTACCTCCTTGGTTAGGTTTATTCCTAGGTATTTTATTTTTGTTTTTGCTAAATCGAATGGGATTTTTTTCTTGATTTCTGCTTATGCTGATTCATTTTTAACATACAAAAATGCCTTTGATTTCTGGATATTGACTTTTTATCCCACTGTTTTGCCAAATTCATTTATTAGTTTGAGCAGTTTTTTGGTAGAGTCTTTAGGATTTTCCATGTACACTATCATGTCCTCTGTGAACAATGCCCGTTTTGTTTCCTCCTTTCTGATTTGGATGCCTTTTATTTCCTCTTCTTGTCTGATCACTGTGGCTAGAACTTCCAATACTATATTGAATAGAAGTGGTGAAAGTGGACAACCTTGTCTTGTTTCTGATCTTAGTGGAAAAGCTTTTAATTTTTGCCCATTGAGTATGATGTTGGCTGTAGGTCTTTCATATATGGCCTTTCTTATATTGAGGAATGCTCCCTCTATTCCCACTTTGCTGAGTACCTTTGTCATAAATGGGTGTTGTACCTTATCAAAAGCTTTCCCCCCATCTATTGGTATGACCATGTGGTTTTTGTCTTTGCTTTTGTTTATGTGGTGTATTACATTTACTGATTTGTGGATATTGAACCATCCTTGCATCCCTGGGATGAATCCCACTTGGTCGTGGTGTATGATCTTTTTGATGTATTGTTGGATCTGATTTACCAATATTTTGATGAGGATTTTAGCATCTATGTTCATCAGCAATATTGGCCTAAAGTTTTCTTTCTTTGTTGTGTCTCTATCTGGGTTGGATTTAGGATGATGCTGGCTTCATAAAAAGAATTTGGGAGTTTCCAATCACTTTGGATTTTTTGGAATAGTCTGTGAAGAATAGGGGTTAGCTCTTCCTTAAATGCTTTGTAGAATTATCCTGTGAGACCATCTGGTCTGGGGCTTTAGTGTGATGGGAGTTTTTTGATTACTGCTTTAATTTCATCTGCTGTTATCAGTCTGTTCAGGCTTTCTACTTCTTCTTCATTGAGTTTTGGAAGATTATATTTTTCTAGAAATTTGTCCATTTCACCTAGGTTTTCAAATTTCTTGGCATACAATTCTTCATAGTAATTTCTTACAATCCCTTTTATTTCTGTGGTATCAGTTGTAATTTCTCCTCTTTCATTTCTTATTGTGTTTATTTGGGTCGTCTCTCTTCTTTTCTTGATGAGCCTACTTAAAGGTTTGTCTATTTTGTTTATCTTTTCAAAAAATCAACTCTTGGATTCATTGATCCTTAAAATTGTGCTTTTAGTCTCTATGTCATTTAATTCTGCTCTGATCTTGGTTATTTCCTTCCTTCTACTTGCTCTGGGCTGTCTTTGTTGTTGTTGTTTGAGTTCTTGCAGGCATAGGCTTAGGTTTTTTGCTTGAAATGTTTCTATCTTCTTTAGGTAAGCCTGTATTGCTATGAACTTCCCTCTCAGGACTGCCTTCCCTGTGTCCCATAAGTTTTGGGTTGTTATGAGTTCATTTTCATTTTTTTTCCAGAAACTTTTTGATTTCTTCCCTAATTTCAATTTTGACCCATTTGTTGTTTAATAGCATACCATTAAGTCTCCATGATTTTGGGTGTTTGGGTTTTTTTTTCTTTGGGGTTGTTTTTAATCAGTCCCTTGTGGTCAGAGAAAATACTTGGTATGATTTCAATTCTCTTGAATTTGTTGAGTCTCGTTTTGTGTTCTATCATGTGGTCTATCTTTGAAAATGTTCCATGTGCATTTGAAAAGAATGTGTATTTGGCTTCTTTGGGATGAAGGGCTCTATATATATCAGTCAACTCCATTTCATCTAATGTGTTGTTTAGTGCAGCTATATATTTGTTGATATTTTCTTTGGAAGATCTGCCCTCCTTTGACAGTGGGGTGTTAACATCCCCTACTATAATTGTGTTGCTGTCAATATCTTTCTTGAAGTCCTCTAGGATTTTCCTTATATATTTGGGTGCTCCTATGTTGGGTGCATATATATTTATTATGTTAATGTCTTGTTGGTGGATTCTTCCCTTGAGTATTATGAAGTGACCTTCAGGGTCTGTATTTATGGCCCTTTTTTTGAAATCTATTTTGTCTGATATTAGAACTGCTACCCTGGCTTTTTTTTCCTGACCATTTGCTTGGAAAATTTGTTTCCAGCCTTTCACTTTTAGTCTGTGATGGTCTTTTGTCCTGAGGT
This sequence comes from Sturnira hondurensis, assembly GCF_014824575.4. Classification (NCBI taxonomy): domain Eukaryota; kingdom Metazoa; phylum Chordata; class Mammalia; order Chiroptera; family Phyllostomidae; genus Sturnira; species Sturnira hondurensis. Next base: position 1,471,350 of record NW_028074169.1, on the reverse strand, counting down.
GGGTCTCTTGTAGGCAGCATATGTGTGGGTCATGCTTTCTTATCCATTCAGCTATTCTATGTCTTTTGATTTAATCCATTAACATTTAAGATTATTATTGATAGGTACTTATTCATTGCCATTTTTGTACCAGAGTTCCTCTCTGTCTCTCTCTTTTCCTTCCTTTCCTTAAAGCAGTCCTTTTAGTATTTCTTGTAGAGCTGGTTTGGTGGAGGCATATTCTTTTGGACATCTTTTTTCTTGGAAGCTGTTCATTTGGCCTTCTATGTTGATTGAGAGCCTTGCTGTGTAAAGTAGCCTTAGTTGCAGGCCTCTGGTTATCATTACTTGGAATATTACTTGCCATTCTCATCTTGCTTGGAGTGTTTCCATTGAGAAGTCAGTATCCAACCTTGTTGGGGCTGCCTTGTATGTTACTTCCTTTTTCTCTCTTGCTGCCTTTAGGATTCTCTCTTTGTCTTGGAATTTTGCCATTTTAATGATGATGTGTCTTGAAGTGGGCCTCTTTGGGTTCCTCTTGATTGGGACTCTGTGATTCTTGGATTCATGTATTTTTCTCTCATCAAATTAGGGAAATTTTCCATCATTACTCTTTTAAATAGGTTTTCTATCCCTTGTTCTTCTTCTTCTCCTTCTGGTATTCCTATTATTCGGATATTATTACCTTTCGTACTGTCTTGCATTTCTCTTAATCCTTCCTCATTCTTTCTGAGCCTGTTTTCCTTTTCTTGCTCTTTCTGGGAGATTCTTTCTACTTTGTCCTCCAACTCATTGATCTGATCTTCTGCCTCATCAATCCTGCTTTTCCTACCTTCTACTGTGTTCTTCAGTTCCAAAATTGTATTCTTCATTTCCCCTTGGCCTTTGCTGATGGTTTCTATTTCCTTTTTCATAATTTCCTTTTTCCTTTTGTTGATATAGTTTGTGGTGAGTTCATTGTAGCTTCCCTCTAGTTTCTGGTAGCTTGTTGTGAGCTCTTTGAATTTCCTGATAACCATTGCATTGAATTCAATATTGGCAGTTGATTTGCATTTATTTCATCTAATATTCTTTCTTAGACTTCCACGTTTCCTTTCATTTGGGGATTATTTCCTTGTCTTCCCGTTGTTTGTGAGACTCTTCTTGTTAGTCTCCGCTTCTTAAATTGATCTGTTCTGACTCCCTGGGTTTATGGTGTGAACCCCTGTGGTACAATACCTGTGAAATTCAGTGGTGCCATCTCCTGCAGGCATCTTGATGTTCTCCACTTCCACCTACTCCTTTTTTGTGTGTGTGCTTTGGTGATCAGTTGGAGGGGGAGGCAAAATGGTTTATGACAGCAGAAAAGTATTTTATGTTATTTATAGTTACAGTTGGTAGAGAAGAAATAGAAAGTCTTTAGGCTATATATAGGGTTAACTGTAATCTTCAACCCAAATTGCAAGTTTTAAGAAAGCATGGACAGAAGATAAGTCTCTTGTTGGGAAGGGAAGGCTTGTGAGTTGAATCTAAAAAGCACTGACGTTGTGGGCGGCCAGATTTTGAGGTAAGGTGAGAGTAAAGAATAGTAACTAGGTGTAGCTTGTGAGCAAATAGAGTTAATCAGTACAGTAATAGAATTCAGGAATCTGTAAAGTGGTATGAGATCCGAGAGATGTGTTGTAAAGTATTTACAGTTGTATAGAATAGCTATTATTTACAATAATATTAGAGCAACAATCGTATGGCAGACTCTACGTGATCTGTCTGAATGAGGGTTATAGAGCTTGGGTAGTATGCTAAAGGAAAGCAAGTGGTGCGAAGTACAGAAAATTAGCAATACACTGTGGAGGAAGGAGCAGTGGGAACCTGTCAGGTAGTACAATATACCCAGCCAGGACTAAGAAACGTGTACAGAAAGAGGAGGAATACAAAGATATTATTAAAATAACAAAAAGAAGTGAGAATAATTCCAAAAAATAATAATACACGGAAAAGAAAACTAAACAACAAACAAACAGTCCAACACACACACACACATACACACACATGCAAGTCAGGAGAAAGGAGGAATCAGCAGAAAGTTTGGGAAGAACGGAAGGACTAAAACCGGGCAAAAAGAAAACATAATGAGGGACAAAGTATTGAAAGATAGAGCAACAATACAGTTTAAAAGATATAAGATTACTTATAAAAGAAGTTGAGAAAGCAAAAAAACAAAACAGAACAAAAAAAAAAAACCCTTCCTTTGTCGATTTCAAACTGTCCAAACCGGTTTTTCTGGTTGCCACAGGACCTTTCTTTGGGCTGGTATGCAGGTGGGTGCCCGCACCCCTGGCAGGCTGCCTGGGTCCCACGGTATCTGGCACTCTCCTCTCAGTCCCGTGTCGGGACCCAGGTGTTCCCGCCCCTCCCCTGGATGGCTGCTGGGTGGTTGGGCCGTGAGGTAAGTTGCTGTCGCAGAACACCTCAGTTCACTTTCCAATAGAGACTTCTCCTCAAAACTTGCCTCCCAGACCATCCCAATCCCAAAAGACCGGCACAACAGTGTCCTTCTCAAATCCCCCAGGCTGGTGGGCGGGTGGGCTGGCGGTCTGGCGACCACAGAGTCTGCAGTTGAACAGGGCCCTCCGCCCCTGCCACCTGTAGGTTAACTTAAGCCCACAGGTCTCTGCCAGTTATTACCCAGCCTTGCCTAGACGGGGAGGGGGGGAGTCAGTTCTCTCCCACAGACATTGTAGCAGGCCCATGGCTCCCACAGAGTCTGTTGCAGACCCACCGGTGCCGGGCTTCGAGAGTTCCCTCTGCCACAGGTGCCCCGGCACTGGATCCAGATGGGGCCTCTGTTTCCCACTGATGCCGCAGGCCCAGATCGCCTGCTGCTTCTTGTATGTACTCACGCACTAGCCGGAGGTTTCCCGCCGTAGGTGCAGCCTGCCTTGGGCGCAGCCCGCCGCCGAGGAGGCCGTGGGTGCAGCCACTTTTGTCCTCACTCGCCTTCTGGAGTCCTCGCTGACCTGCAGCTGTCTGGTTCCTCTGTCACACTCTCTGGTCTCTTATTTTCATAAATGATGGGGACTTGTTGGTTGATTATACCGTTTTTCAATAGATCCGCCTGGATTTTCTACCAGGTGCACGGGAGCTGGGTTCCCTCTGTGCTACTCTGTCACCATCTTAATCTCAATACTCAGCACTGCAGCTATGCATGTGCTGCCCCCTGTGTGTGTGTAGCCTAGATCTCCCTGACTCTGTATATCCCCCCAAGTCACCACTGGCCTGGGTCTGGGTGTTCCCTGCCCTGGGAGGGAGGTGCAAATGTGTCATTTCTGACTAGACTTTCTGAGGTTGCAGGCCCCTTGCATGGGTTATTTCTCCTTCATACTATAAAATCTCCTTACTGGCTACTGTGAAGTGTCTTCTGTATTCCTTTGCTTCCAAAGTTCATATCAGCTATGATTCCATTGATTGTTCAGGATATTTGTTGGAAGATCAGCCAAGAATCCAGTTAGTAGCAAGAGCAAGTGGACTCAGCTTCCACCTACTTGGCTGCCATCTTCTCCCTCCACTTTTACTTATAAGCAAAAGTGAAGAGATTTCTGTTTTTTTCCCCCTATAGTTTTGCTTTTACAAAGTGAGAAATAAAATTCAGTCTGGTCCTTAACCCCTATCTTTCAAAAGAAAGAAATTTCTAATGTAGTGACCCTAGGAAACAAAGGGACAGCTATGGGACCTCAGGGAGCTCACCTTCATCATATGGGGTATGGGAAAAGCTCTCAGGACACGGTGGGAAGCTATCAGACAGAAGGCTGGGGCCATGATGATTCCCCTCACCTTCTGCCTAATAGCCACAGCATGTAATACTTCTGAGCACTTTTTTGTGCCTGATGCTGTGTAGGAGCTCAGCAGATGATCTCACCTCATCTTCTTGCTGCAGGGAGATGGTGCAGGTGAACAAATGTAGATGCAGCAGTAAAACAACCTGTCCAATCCACACTGGTAGGCAGCAGGGAGTGGGAGTCCTAAGTCCCATCCACTCCACTCCACTCTACCACTGGCCTGAAGTAGAGTTCATTATCTTTGTTCCTCTCACAAACTTAACTGGCCTCCACCATACTTAGTTGGGCTCTGCCAACAGCTTCCTATCAGGTTGCCTGTTCCTGTTCACACCAAGGTGTGGCCACCAATGTGATTTTCATAAAATTCCATGCTGGCTTCTGGGAGTTCACACCCAGAGCCAATTCCACCTGGCTCAGCCTGCCATTCCAGCCACCTGTCCTTGTGCTGCCTGTACAAAGTTTCTGTTTGTACGTGCACAACTGGGCCTTTTCTATGGTAGGGCCTTTACACAGGCTGCCCCTGCACCTGGAATGCCCTTACTCTTTCTTGTCTATCTAACAAACCCAAGATGCTAGTCACCTGCTTGTGAGAGGAGTCTCCCTCCCAGGACTACTTAAAACCATGGTGTCCCTTCTGTGCCCTTCACCTGTTTGGGTCATTTTGTTTGTACCAGAGAAACATTTAACTTATGTGATAATTTGTGTTTAGCTGTTACTACACTTCTTTGACTCCTGTGAGATGTGTGAAAGTCTTCATGTTAAAGGTGGATGGAAGTAATCCCACAGCTAGGAGCCTTTCCTCCTCACTCTTCCCCTCAGGGATGTCACAGAGGTCTCTGGAACTTCAGCTGTTACTGATTATGAACCTACATTTACACTTGCCATTGTTTTCTGTGATAGTGCCCAAACTTTGGTGTTCACATGAAGTCCTGCACAGGCTGTGTACAGATGAACTTCACGGGCAGTCTTAGGCATTAGATGATGTGGTAGGCAGGATAATGGTTTCCCCAAATTGTACATCCCAATCCATAGAACCTGTAATACACAGTTGGTCTTCCATATTTACAGGTTCTGCATCCACGGATTCAACCAACTATGGATTAATATTCAGGAAAAAATGTTTTGTTGTTACTGATATGTACTATGTAGTTAGGAATATGATGGTTGTGTCTGTAATGAACAGGTACAAATATTTATCTTGTCATTATCCCCTAAGCAGTATAATATAACAACTATTTACATAGTATTTACATTATATTAGGTATTATAAATAATCTGGAGATGATTTCAAAGTAAATGAGATGTGTCCATTGGTTATAGGCAGATACTGTGTCATTTTATATAAGGGACTTGAGCATAGGCAGACTTGGGAATGGGTGAGGTCCTGGAACCAGTCACCATAAATACTGAGGGACAACAATCTAAAATTTAATGGCATAGGGGAATTAGGTTGCTAATCAGCCTACTTTAAGATGGGAAAAATATCCTGAATATTTGGGTGGACTCAGTGTAATCACACGCTCATTATAAGTGGGAGAGGGAGTCAGAAAGGGAGGTGTGCCAATAGGAGCAAGTCAGGACAATATCATTGTTGGCTTTGAAGATGGAGGAAGAATCCATAAACTGAGAAGTGCCAGCAGCGCCCCCTCCAAGGCTGAAGAAGGCAAGGACATGGATTCTTCCCCAGAGCTTCAAAAGGACTATAGCCCTGAAGACACTCCAATTTTAGCTCACAGAGATCTGTTTTAGATTTCTGAATTATAGAAGTATAATACAATAGATTCGCGTTGCAATTTAAGCCAGTAAATGTATGCTGTTTTTTTTTTCAGCAGCAATAGGAAATGAATGTAGGGATAATTGTACTGCATTTTTGCCTGGTGTGAATTTAGACTCTAACCTCTCAGAATATATCATGTCACTGTATTTGCACATCTCTTCTCTCCTCCAGAATGTGAACTTGTTGAGAGCTTGGAGTTGCATTGTGTTTCTTTTCCCATAACAGTGCCTGGCTCAGAAAAAGTGCTCAAAGCATGTTGACTGATGCTTTGTGATTTTCTTTGAGTGTGTCTTCTCTCTGAGGAATGGCAAGGTATTCTCATGCTTTATTCTTGATATCCTGGTAGTGCCCAGTTCAGGACTGAGCAGCCATATGTCTTGAGTAGAGATACAGAAATGGGGAGAGAGTGGGTTTTGTCTGGAGCCAGGGGCTCTCATATCTGTGCCACAGGGGACACTTTCTACCTCTGTACTCTTCCAGGTCCACCCTCTCATGGCATGCCCCCTCAGATAAAGAAGATCCAATACTGGCACACTTCCCTTCAATAATATTGCTCTAAAAATTCACAGTATTGGGAAGGTAGAGAAATAAGTTTGGGCAGGGCTTCTGGGCCTTAAGTCATGACTCTGATCTGAAGGAAGTGTCCTTGCTGGTGAAAAGCCTTGTGTTTCTCTGGAAACTGAAGATTCAGCTATTCTTTCTGACCCATGTATTTTTCCTTTGCTCCATGCCAGTGGAGATCATCTACTGTTGAGTTTCTCAATGCTGCAGGATGGGCATGACCACCCACAGAATGCGGAGATTGTGCCTGCATTGTCCAGTTGTCCTTTCAATGACAGCTGACCGCTATCTCACAGAGGTCCTCTGTTCAGCCTGGACAAGTCTTTGCATGAGACAGATCTGTTTCCTAACTTGGCTGTTATCAATAATGTCTCTCAATAAGCCCAAATGCCTCTAAGTAGCTTGGGGCCATGTCCACCACAAGTAGGCAGGCTTCTGCATCTGTATCTAATGCTCCCAACTTCTCACAGAGACTTTCAGTGCAAGGCAAAGACCATATTCTAAACAATTACCACCCAGGTGCCAGAGCCCAGATGAATAGAGTGGGAAGTCAAATCCTTCCCCTTTGAATAATGCTGAAGTAACCAACTGAAATGTCCATTTCTTGGTGATTTGTTTAAGAAATTATGCTACATATATGATGAAATACTACACTGCTGTTTTAGATATAGTATTGAATAAAAGAAGAATGGATTAGAGTCAAGTTATATATGTAAAAAAAGAATATGCAAATACATTCCTTTGTAATTTATATATTCCCTTTGCTCAGTATTTTTCTTTAAGAAAGCTTGATGGAATATACCAAAAGTTGGCAAATGTTTCCCATGAAGGGCTGGCTAGTAAATATTTTAGACTCTGTGGGCTAGAGGTCTCTTTTGCCCCTCAGCTCTGCTGTTACTGTGTGAAAGTATCACAGACAATCCGTAAGTGATGAGTGTGACTGTGTGTCAATAAAACATTATTTACAAAAACATTTGGCCAGTGGAGTTTGTAGTAAACAAAAACGTTGAAGTTTGTAGAGAAAAATATGCAATAGATAGTTAAGGAGTAACTTGGGATTGTAAACCATAGTCACTTGCCAGGCATGTAAAACTTCCTTCACTGCAATGAACTAAATCACTTCTCACTAGATATTCCAAGGTCCAGAAACATTTGAGTCCTTTCCTGTAGCAGAGCTATCAATTTGATCCCAAAAGAAAGTGACTTTGGTGGAGGAAGGTTAGAGAATCAATTAGGAAGTCTTGGGCTACAAGTAACTCAAGGGAACCTGAACAAGAAGGGACATTTGTTGCAACAATTAGCAACTAGCAAAAAGTCCCAGGGCTGGTTCATTTAGTAGCATATCCCAATCCATAGAACCCATGGGTCCAGGACCTGGGTCTTTTCCATCTGTGGATCAACCTCAACAGACTTAAAAAGACTCAGCAGAGAAAGAGCCCATCTTTTTCTCTACATCTTTTTAAAAGAGAAAACATTTCCCAAAGCCCCTCTGTAGATATTCCTTTTTTAAAAAATAAAGCCGTCTTTATTCACAGGTATTATTATTATCCATATAGAAAAATATCAGGGAGCCTAAAAATGAAAAATAAAACCTCTTGAAACAAATAAGTGAGTTTAACAAGGTTGTAAGATAAGAGTTCTGGGGACTTCCACCAAGATGGAGGCATAGGTGGAAACACTGTGCCTTCTCCTACAACCAAGTTTGAACACAACAAAGATCTGGAGAACTAGGACACACCCAAAGACCAGAAAATGGAATTATACGGAAGTCCGACAACTATGAACCGTTCAACGGGACGGTAAGAGAGGCGGAGCCAGCAGCGGAGCTGGGTCGGGCAGGACAGATCCCCGACCTAGGCGTGCAGGCAGCCCGGAACCAGTCGGGGTATGGGGCAGACTGACTGTGGTCGCACATTCGCGCACAGTGAGACAGACCACACAGGCCCCAGAGGGCGAACCCAATGGTGGAGGGCTGACGGCGGTGGCACACTCGCGTGCAGTGGAATGAAACGCGTGGGCCTGGTGACGGTGGTGGCTCCGGCGCCGGGGCTGCAGCGGCAGGTGGCAGACCGGAAGCCGTTGTCCCTCTTTGACCCCGCCCCCACATACAATGTCACAACCCAGCGACTTAGTTGCCCTGTTCTAGTGGACACGTTAGGGCTCTGATCCTGCTATGGAACAGCCATGAACAGCCCAAAAGATGGTGCAAGAAGAACTCAAAGTCCCAGAGCCAATAACTCTAAGCGACCAAGAAATTGCCAGACCCTCAGAAGCACAATTCAAAACATTGTTTATCAGGATGCTCAGAGAACTGGTAGATTATAGTCACAAATTAGAGGAACATAGTCACAAATTAGAGGAACATATGAAGGCTACACTAATTGAAATGAAGGGAGATGCACAGGAAACCAATAGTGATGGAAAGGAAACTGGGACTCAAATCAAGGGGGTGGACCAGAAGGAAGAACAAAACATCCCACCAAAAAGGAATGAAGAAATGAGAATTCAAAAAAATGAGGAGAGGCTTAGGAACCTCCAGAACATCTTTAAACGTTCCAACATCCGGATTATAGGGGTACAAGAAGGGGGAAAGAAACAGCCACCAGTGGAAAACTTATTTGAAGAAATAATAAAGGAGAACTTCCCCAGTCTGGCAAAGGAAATAGACTTCCAGGAAATCCAGGAAGCTCAGAGAGTCCCAAAGAAGTTGGACCCAAGAAGGAACACACCAAGGCACATCATAATTACATTAGCCAAGACCAAAATGAAGAAGAGAATCCTAGAAGCATCAAGGGATAAGGGGACAGTCACCTACAAAGGAGTACCCATCAGACTGTCAGCGGATTTCTCAAAAGAGACCTTACAGGCAAGAAGGGGCTGGAAAGAAGTATTCCAAGTCATGAAATCCAAAGACCTACAGCCAAGATTGCTTTATCCAG